>NC_058133.1:289789124-289910403 GCF_016433145.1 Gracilinanus agilis
TTACTCAGATTTCTCTTGGTGTCCCCTACTATTCCCCCCCTCTTTCCCAGCCCCCCATGTCTTCTTAGACCATTTAGTATCCTGTCCTCTCCCTATGAATTATTCTTCTGGTTGCTATTAATAGTGAATATTATAATAGTGTATAGAGTTCACTACAGAGAATTATACATAGCATTTCTCCACCTAGTAATACAGATAATTAGATCTTATTTATGCCCTTAAAGAGTCAAGCTTAAAAGACTATGAGTTTTCTTTCTTTTCCCTCTGTTTCTTATTTACCTTTTCATCTTTCTCTTGACATTTGTGGTTGAGTGTCAAACTTTCCATTTAGTCCCGGTCTCTTTTGTGCAAAAACTTGGAATTCTTCAATTTTGTTGAATGCCCATACTTTCCCCTGAAAGTATATGGTTAGTTTTTTTTTTGTTTTTGTTTTTGTTTTTGTTTTTTTAATTTTAAACCCTTTACTTCTGGGTATTGATCCATAGGTGGAAGATTGGTAAGGGTAGGCAATGGGGGTCAAGTGACTTGCCCAGGGTCACACAGCTGGGAAGTGGTCTGAGGCCGGATCTGAACCTAGGACCTCCCGTCTCTAGGCCTGGCTCTCAATCCACTGAGCTACCCAGCTGCCCCTATGGTTAGTTTTGCTGGGTAGTTGATTCGTGGCTGAAGGCCCAGCTCTCTTGCCTTTCTGAATATTGTATTCCAAGCCTTGGGGTCTTTTAGCGTGGAGGCTGCCAGATCCTGTGTGATCCTTATTGGTGCTCCTTGATATTTGAATTGTCTCTTTCTGGCTTCTTATAAGATTTTTTCTTTAACTTGAAAGCTCTTCAATTTCGCTATTATATTTCTGGATGTTGTCTTTTCTGGGTCCAGTGTAGAGGGTGATCTGTGGATCCTTTCAATGTCTATATTGCCCTCTTGTTGTAGAACTTCAGGGCAATTTTGCTGAATAATTTCTTTAAGTATGGAGTCCAAGTTTCTATTAATTTCTGCCTTTTCTGGAAGACTAATGATTCTCAAGTTGTCTCTTTTTGACTGGTTTTCTTGGTCTGTCACTCTCTCATTGAGATATTTCATGTTTCCTTCTATTTTATCAGTCTTTTGACTTTGTTTTATTTGTTCTTGTTGTCTTGAGAGATCATTGGTTTCTAAATGTTCGATTCTAGCCTTTAAGGACTGGTTTTCGGCTTTAATGTTTTGGTTTTCGGCTTTAATGTTTTGGTTTTTGGCTATAATTTTTTGGTTTTCCTTTTCAATCTGGTCATTTTTGGTCTTCAGTTGACTTGTCTCACTTTCCAATTGTGAAATTCTGCCTTTTAAACTGTTATTTTCTTGCCAGATTTCTTCCATCTTCCTCAGCATTTCATTTTTAAACGCTTCCATAGCTTGTGACCAGCTTTCATTTTTTGGGGGAGGTTTGGGTTTTTGTTTTCCCTCCTCTGTTGTCTGGATTTTCTCTGTGTAGAAGTTGTCCAGTGTTCCAGAGTTTCTCTTGATAGTCTTTTTCTTCTGGACTTCCTTATTGCTGGCCATTGTTAGCCCCGCCCCTTTTCAGCTTTGTCTTTGCACTCAGGGTCTGCCTGGACCTTGCAAGCTTGGGGGGGCTCCGGGGTCTCCTTGTCCTCGGGGTCAGGCCTCCTGGTAGTTCCCGGTCTGCCCCTCTGCCTGAGGTTCCTTCAGCAGTCTTTGGGGCTGCTTCCACTGCCGAGCTCAGGTCCGTACGGGGTCCTCACTGGAGGTCCAAGGCTGGGCTGGAGATCGTTATCCAAGCCTAGGGCGCTGCCTTTGCCTGTGCTGATGGTCTTAGGGCACTGCCTTCACCCCCGCAGAAGGTAGTGAAAGTCCGTGGGCTGGAGATCTTTATTTGCCCCTGAGGCGATGCCTTCAGAGCTTGGGAAAGGCCGAGTTTTAGGGGCCTTTGTCCCGGCCTGAGGTGGTGCCTTCACCCACGTGGACGCTTGGGGAAGGTGGCGCCCCCAGCCACTTGGGGTCCCTGGTCTTGCTGCACACAGGTACAAGCTCTGGGGCTGCCAGTGATTATCTGGTTGCCCCAGTCCTGTTTTCAGTCTTGTGTGTTGGTGTTGTGCAAGGTGTGCGGTGTGGGGTTTGGGGGAGGGGCTTCTTCCTCTCCCATTTTAGTGAGAGCTGTTTCACCCCTTTATATCGTGGAAATGCCCCGATTCTGCGTACCTTCAATGCTGCGCCCTGTTGTGGGGTTCCTTCGTTCCTCTGGACTCGTTTTTATTTCCCCTTGAGGGGTCCTGTGTGGTTCGGTCAGGAGAGATCGAGCAGCTGCTCCTTACTCTGCCGCCATCTTAACTGGAAGGAGTCTCAAACAGGTACTCTTAACCTGAGTTCTCTGAACTTGTTTTTAAAAAATATTTTGATAAATGAATTAACTTCTGTATAGTCACCTAGCATTTCCCAAGTACCCACCTAAACAATCAAACAATACAATTTTTCATTTGTTTATTTGGGCCTATGTTTTAGGGTTTTGGTTTTATAAGATTATTCACTTACAAAAATGAACAATATGGAAATATACTTTGCATGATAATACATGTATAACCCCGATTGAATTGCTTACCAGTTCCAGGGAAAGGGGAGGGAAGGAAGGAGGGAGACAATATTGGTCACATAACTTCAGAAAACTGAGGTGGAAATTTGTTATTACATGTAATTGGTAATAAATAAATAACTAAAAAGAACAACAAAAACAAACAAAAAACAATCTGTGCTCTCAAGGAGCTCAGTTCTAATGGGAAGATGAAAGATACAATCGCCTATGTACAACCAAGCTACATACAGAATAAAATCAGGGATAATCTTAGAGGGGAAGGAATCCAGGAAAAGCTTCTTAACTGAGACTTGATGGGAAGCTAAGTGGTAGAGATTAGAAAGGAGATCATTTCAGGCACAGAGGACAACTCCAAAGAAAAGAACAGGGAATAAAGGTCTGAGGACTGAATTGGTTTCCTTTATAATCCTCAATTTTCTGTTATGATTTTAAAATATTATCTGAGATGGTATCCCTTTGCTTTATCAGACTGCTACAGGGGTTGTCAACCCCTGGGAAACTCTGGGTCCCTATCCTGCTCTGACCAGCAGTTTCTTGCCCCCAGGAAGATATTTGCATACTCCAGCTGTTTCTAACTACTTGGGCTCCTGGGCAAGGACATTCCTGTCATCCCTCAACATCTTCAACACTCCCTTCCTGCAATTTGGCTGTTCTTTGTATCCTGACTATACCCTCTCCTTCTGTTTCCCATGACTCAGCCTTATAAGAACTAACTTCTTTCTCTCCTTCCTCCCAAGCATCCCTGTCTGAATGAGGTAGTGTGCTAGCTCAAACTACAATTCTTTGGACCACTTTCTTGATCACCTAGTTGGTCTGAGCTGACAAGAGCTAACAAATACACACAAACAATAAGAACTTCTGATCTATAAGAGAATTAAGATGCTAAGTGGAATCAGAAACTCTCCAAGTGGAAAAAAAACTCAGGGAGATAATAGCAGACTTCTAAAAAAAGCCCAAGAGCAAGGACAACATGGTAAATTGTACTTTTCCCTGGGCTAGCTCCATATTTGGCTGTGAGCCTGATCCTGGACATCTCTCATTTTCCTGACCCTTGAGAACCTCACCTCTCAATATGTCTTCCCCTTTGAATTTGACTGTGCTCTTGATTTTGACCCAGATTTCAACTTAGGTGTTGCTAGCTACTACTGCCTTGGAGCCACATAGAACCACAAGGATCTCCAAGTCTTATCTAGTGCAATTCACATTTGACCAAAAATCCCTTCTACATCCCCAACAAGTGGTCAGGCAGTCTTTGCTTAAAAACCTCTGATGACCCTCAAGATTCCACTTTCAGTTGAGACAATGGTCCTTTCAGTTTCATAATCCTCTCTTCTAACCACGAACTTCTCCTATGATTCTGCCCTCACTAAACCTCTCTTCCTCCTCAGGGTTCTAAAGTACTTACCAGAAATTAGGACCAAGGGGAAGTGTATTACGTTATTTAATATTTATTATATTAGGGGGTAAGGGTGAAAGGAAGTTGGGAAGGAAGAAAACGAAGATGAAGAGGAGGAAGAGAAAGATAGAGAAGGAAAAGGGGTAAGCAGAAGCTGTTGTAAAAGTGCTTTAAAGTTTGCTAACTCCACAACAATGCCACAAGGTAAGTATTACAGATATAACTATCTCCATTTTACAGAGGAGAAAACTATGGCTCATATAGGGTTAAGTTTGCTCATGTTAAGTATCAGAGGCAGAACTGGAGTCCAGATCTTCCTGACTCTAGGTTCAGCACCCTATTACACCAATGGGCTACTTAACAAACCCTACATATATGGTACACTATGTTAACATAATATAGAATTCAAATCAACATGTGTGAAAATATTTCCATGGCAAAATGCCACTAGAATTGCAGCTCCTGAGGTTGTTAGCTCTTTCTCCTCCCAACCCTATTTCACTGAAAGTAACCTAGGAGTTTAGAACTTTCCAGCAATAAGTGCCTTATGTTTACAAATTGATTCATATACATAATCTTATTTGATTCCTAACAATCCATTGAAGCAGCTGTTCATTTGGCATTCAAAAAGCATTTATAAGGGTAGCCAGATAAAGCCAGGCAAATGACATATACATAAGCACATATAATCTCATCACAATTTTGCTCCCATGCAGAGGCCCCAAGGAAGACTTAAGCCTATGGAATGGCTTAGAGAGGGCAGAATCAGGAGGGAAGCTGGTGGCTGGAGATGGTCATGAAACTGAAAGGGCCAGTCTCAAATAAATGAAAGGGAAATCACAGATATCAGAGAAGGGAGGGTTTGGTCAAATAAAACAAATGCTGTGAGACTCTGAAGGACAACAAAGGGGAGGTGAGAGGAGAGAAGAAGAGAAAAGGGCAGTATTGACAAAGGAAAAGGCACTAGATTTGAAACCTGCAGACCTTAGAGTCAAATCCTACCTGTCTGTTCTCTAACTAAAAATAATCAGCTTTGAATTGTGGAGATCCCACATCAGAGAAGGTTGGGGCAAATGAGGATTCAATGAGGAAAAATTGTGGCTATCCTGACAGATGGCACAGAATACCTTTCACAAAGATCTGACCTTCTAAGTGATAAAAGGCAGGAAGTCTGCACAACAGGCACTCCTTTCCTCCATCTCTTCAGATATGAGAGGTTGTCTGTGAATAGAAATCAGCAAAGCAACATATTTCCCTTCTCTTAAGGCCTTTGTGTGTTATCTCTCATCAAAAGTAAGTTTCCTAGGGGCAGCTGGGTAGCTCAGTGGAGTGAGAGTCAGGCCTAGAGACAGGAGGTCCTAGGTTCAAACCCGGCCTCAGCCACTTCCCAGCTGTGTGACCCTGGGCAAGTCACTTGACCCCCATTGCCCACCCTTATCAATCTTCTACCTATGAGACAATACACCGAAGTACAAGGGTTTAAAACAACAACAACAACAACAACAACAACAAGTAAGTTTCCTAGAAGCAGAGAAAAAGGTAAAGCCTTACACTTCTTTGAGTAACAATGGGTAGAACACTATTTCAATAAAAATGCAGATGAAGGAAATGGAGACTCAGAGTTTACAGAGACTTGAGTCCAAGGTCACAGAGGGAGTCTGGGTTAAAATTTGGGTCCCCTCTCAAAATGGGAAGCTCTATCCAATACAGCAAGACTCTATGGTTTCAGTGGAATCCCACAAAGATCTTAATCCTTCTTTAACTTAGTAGCAAAATCTTACACAGATATTTGAGGTTAAAAGAAATATCACTCCATGATCATACATTTAACATATATCTGAGGCAGAAGTTGAACCCTGGTCTTCAATACTCCAAGATCAGCACTCTACGATGCTTCCTCTTTGTGGCCAAACCTTATAAAGTAAAAATCTATTAATGTTTAATCAGCTAAGTATTCATTAAGCACCAGTCAGTCAAGTCACTGAACAGGAAATCATTAAGCATGTAGCATATACTAGGCACTGGGTTAGTCCAGGGGGATATGAGAAAGGTGAAACGACAGTTCAGTTATTGCTCTCAAAGACCTTCTAGTCAAATAAGAAAAAAAAAACCAAGCTGGCGAAAGAGACAAAAATGAAATAAATGGTACCTTTCCCTTGAGGGGCTTACATTCTTTTTTTTTTTTTTAAACCTCTACCTTGTCTTAGAATCTATACTAAAAATCAGTTCCAAGGCAGAAGAATGATAAGGACTAGACCACTGCCTTGCCCAGAATCAGTCAAAAAGTATTTAAAGTCAAATTTGAACCCAGAACTCTAGGTCTGGCATTCTATCCACTGAGCCACCTACCTACCCAAGGTGCTTACATTCTAACATGTATTTATTTTTATAAATAACAAATATTGTTATAATAACAAATATTATATAAAAAATAAAATAAACAAGGTATTTATTTATAGCAAGCTGGATTTGGAATCATAAAACCTGGCCTGTTTCCTCAACTGTAATGAGGACAATAATGGCACCTACTTTCCCAGAGTCATTGTGAGGATTCAATAAGATGTTAGGACAGTGCCCGGCACATAGTAGTATTTAATAAATGCTGATCTCCTTCCTTCTGAATGCATGCTATGCTACTTATGTGTGATCTAGACTTACAAGCCACTGAATCTTTGGGCCCCTGTTTCTACATCAGCAAAATAAGGGGGCTAGGCTAGAATTCTTGAGAAACCTTCCAGCTCTAAAACCTAGGATCCTATAACCTGTTGATAAGAAAGTATGGACTATATTATCCCTCTACTATGAATGTGGAAGAGAGGAAAGAGAGGTAAGGGGGAAGAGGGATGTGTTTTAGAGATTCCAAATCTATGGCTCCTTTGGAGAGCAGATCTATTCTTTGCTTGTATCTAATTTCAGTTGTAAGTGCAACTTGAATTTAACGTATGATTGTTGTTTTTTAATTTTTTAACATTCACTTTTTAAAATTGAATGCCAAATTCTCTCCCAGCTCCGAATCCACCCACTGAAAGACAAACAATGTCACAATCCCCACTATATAGGTGAAGGCAGGCAAAGCATACTTCTATATTAGCCATAACATAAGATGGGTAATAAATTTTAAACATTTCCCCCCAAGGTGGTGAATTGTTGGCTATAGTTGTGCTTTTTGATTGTTTCTTTTGGGGTAAGTGGTGCTGACCAGTTTTTCCTTTAACTAGGTGAAGTTACAGATTTCAAGGTATTTAATCCTGATGGATGGCTGGCCTGCTAAGCCAACTTCCTAATTTTATAGATAAGGAAATAATGAAATTAAGGTATTGTAAGGTGGCTTACCCAGGATGCACCCTAGAAAAGGAAGAACAGCTAAATGAACGTAACACCAGGCCTCAGACTTTAAATTAAGCATTCTTTCTACTATACTATCTCAAACTCAAGAAATTAAATAAATTCCAGGATTTACTATAAAGCTGGGATAGTGATTCAATTATATATATTAAAAACATTAAAAAAAATAAAAAGATCCATTCTGCCTTCAAAGCTATTCCAAAATGGAGTTTCTGTCTCTCTTTCTCATAATGGCTATATTCTGAGATAATTACTCTTGAGTTAATAACTTGTTCATTCCTTCTCTAGTCTTATTTTCCATCCATCTACTTGAACCACTGTGGTTTATATGGGACTGTGATAGCCACTCCCTCTCAGTACAAAAGTTCTGTTTAGGAAAAAATAAAACCCCTAAAACATTCGGAATATGAACAACTTGGGGGGCAGCTGGGTAGCTCAGTGGAGTGAGAGTCAGGCCTAGAGACAGGAGGTCCTAGGTTCAAACCCGGCCTTAGCCACTTCCCAGCTGTGTGACCCTGGGCAAGTCACTTGACCCTTATTGCCCACCCTTACCAATCTTCCACTTATGAGACAATGCACCGAAGTACAAGGGTTTAAAAAAAAAAAAAAAAAAGGAATATGAACAACTTACCTAAGTGAATTTAAAATATTTCATTTAACAAATACACTCATTAATTACTGGTGGAACTGCACACTTTTAGAATCTTTTATGAGAACAATCTGGCAGAATAAAAGTTACAAATATAAGCCTATCCTTTGACCCAATTAATTCTCTTGTTGGATATATACCTAAAGTGTTATAAAATGTATTCTCAAAAAAAGGGGGGAGGAACTTGAATGTCCAGCAATGATTGAATGAATAATGAAACATTATTGTAATGGAATACTGTAATATAATTAAGGTTTAAAAGTCTGGGAAGGGAGGCTTGCAGGATATGGGTAACACTTAAGGCTCTGTGATCCTGTGCAAGTCACAGCCTCTGAGTATTCTAGACAATGTTCTAACATTCTAAATGACAAAGAAAGTGATGTCCTGTATTGTAACTTCCTCATCTAAGCTTTCCCTATAGCAATGAAATCACAGGTCTAGTCCCTCTCCCTACATACAAGTACAAAGAAGTCCAACAAACACCCCCTCCAACATGGGCAGCTGGTGGGACAGTAGAGCTCTGGGCTAGGAGTCAGGAAGACCCTAGTTTAAATCTGATCTCACACATGTCCTGTGTGGCTCTGGGGAAGTCACTTCCCTGTTTGTCTCATTTCCTCATCTGTAAAATGAGCTGGAGAAGGAAATGGCAAACCACTTCAGTATCTTTGCCAAGAAAACCCCAAATGGGGTCCCCTAGGGGTAGGACAGGATTAAAATGACTGAAAAACAATATCCCAAAGCCTCTAAAAACTCAGATCTTATTCAGAACTGCTATCTAACTGTGCTTTCCCCATCTTGGACTGATGAAGATGGTGATGGTTTTTATCGAAGTCTATTATGCCTCCTGAATTTCATCTTCCCCTTTTGAATGTAAACTTATTGCTCTTCATTCTTCATCCTTACATCTATCCAGCACAGTGTCTGGCACATAGCAGTCACTAACAAATACATCTTCACTCATTCATCCATAATCCAGCCTGTTAAGACCCTTTTTGGATCCTAACTTTGACATATGGTGTCATCTGGAAACGGATGACCATGCCTACTCTGCATTTATTGAAGTCATTGATAAAAATGCTAAACATCAGAGGGTCAAAGGCAAATTTCTTCACTGGAGATCTCCTGTTGTGGTAACTGAATCATCAACATTTATTTCTTGAGCCTGTACATCCAACCAGCTCTGAATCCATATATTATCAGAGAATCCGTATCTCTCCATGCCCTCCCACAAGACAATGAGACATTTTATCAAAAGCTCTGCTAGAATTTAGATCACACTATATTCACAGCACTTCCCCCTCATCCAGTAGTCGAGTGATCCTGTCAAAAAAAGAAATGAATTTAGTCTGGCATGACCTGTTCTTGATGAAGCTATTCTGGGAGTAAATGAAATAGTACTATGATAATTTATGCATTGAAAATTCATTTAAATGCAAATGGTTACTAAGCAAATGTAGTTGTTTGTACTAATAGCTAATTTGGAATTCTTGTTTAAAAATAAAATTAAAATGAGTGAGAATCATGGACTAGATGGATCTCAAAATCTTTTCAGCTCTAAATCCTATAAACCGATGAATAAAACTTAAAAAACTAAAGCAAAGGTACTAATCTAATGTCTTACACTCTACCAGAAGGAGAATTTTCATATCAAATATATGCCATCTGATGAGTTAACAGGGAATGTGAACACACACATCAATTGCATAGTTTTTAACATAATTGCTTAAATGCATGTTGTTAAAGAGAATTAGTATGTTCATTTAAAACATGCATCTCAAAAATTTTGACCTGAGTAAAAAAATTTATAAACATGTACTCTACATGAATATTTATAAATTATATACATATACTACTGTGCTGCTATATCATGTACATTAGAAAACACATACCAAAAATAGCTAACAGAAAAGAATGAGCTAAAGATAAAATAAGAAACATGTAAACAGTAATTGTTTTATCTTATTAGCAATAAAAAATAATTTTGCCCTCATGAAAAAATTTATTATTTAAAATAGTTTTATTGTAGTCAATGTGATTGAATATGCAATCGGAAGGTGAAAATCTAAGTTTCATTGATTTTAATATTTGGTTTTCATGGCTGTCTCAACTGAAAAGGACCCCTCACACAAAGATGCTAGAAGAAACACATCACTGATACTCCTTTCAAGCCTATCCAAAGGCTTTTGTTGAAGCTAGTACACTGACATCTTCCCTGATGTCAATCAGTTGTTCTTGCAAACTAATCAGAAGGTGATACATTCATATGTATTATAACAGATTCAAAGCCCTCTGAAGATTGGTCATTTGGAAGATTATTAAACAAGTTTAAAATTCAGTTTTCAGGTTGGTTTGTTTTAAAAGTCTATTAGAGGCAGCACTGCATAACAGAGTTGATCTCAAAGAAAGGAAGCCTTGGGGTGAAGTCTTAACTTCTTATACCAAAAGTCATGTGTCACCTCAAGCAAGCCCCTTAACCTTGAAATGCTCTATGGAAGGATAAAGTTGTAAAGAAGGTGTCCCACCATCAGGACTGGTAGAGGGTACTTCCTGACTTGGGAGTTCCCTATACCAAAGAAATCACAAGCACAGTCACAGATGTGAGTTTTTTGGGTGACATACATCAGTTTCAACAACAAAAAGTTAACTGTTAAGTGTTCCGCTTATCTCATGTGCAAACCTCAACTTCTTTCCTACAACATTCATAGAAATACTCAGTTTGTCAAGTTTAGAATAACAAAAATGTCTTGCCAATTGTGATGAGTATCATTAACTAATCTCTCAAAGGAAAAAAAAATGGGACTCAGAATGAAAGTCAGTAAACTTAAATTAAATACATTTTAAATAATGTTGATAATTAAAAAAAATTTTTTTTGCTATCTCTTTGCCAATCTGATTAGACCCCATCATTGTTTTTATAGCAAATTGTGGCTGCCTGGGACCTCAGATTTCAAGTAGAGTGCTATCAGCTGGGAAACTTTCTTATTACTCCCTTAGGACTGCACTGTTAGTCTTGTCTGCAAGATGCAGGTTCTTTGTGGGCATCTTTGTAAGCTACTAGTCTATTTTGTGAGGATTAGTTTAGTTAAAACTATATAATATCTACTAAATCAGGGAAGTGAACTACGGTAAAAGCAACTGAATAATTTATACAATAACAACAGCATAAAGACAAACACTTTTAAAAAGACTTAAGAACTCTGATCGATGCACAAGCCAACAAGACTGCAGAGAACTGACAATGACGTATGCTCCCCAATGCATCCTTCCTGACAGAGGTGTGGCCTCATGATGCAGAGGGAGGCATATTTTTGGACACGGCCAATGTAGGAATATGTTTTGCTTGACTATTTAAATCTGTTACAGGAGTTTGGTTTTTTTCCCCCCAGTGGGGATAGAGGGAGAGAGAAAGGAAATGATTATGCATTTAAAAAATATAAATATCAAATGTTTACTTTCCAGAGTTCTCAAGAGAGAGCTCTATAGAAGCATCAGACACACTGCTTTATAGTTGCAAGAGTTGGGGCAGACGTCTTCATTACCTCTCTCTGACCTTACGCTGAGAGTAGAGCCATGGTACTTTTGAAGTATGGTCCAAAGACTCCTGAGAGTCTTCAAGAGCGAAACTATTCTATATAATACTAAGACACTGTTTGCCTTTTAAAATGCCCCTCCTCTTTCTAACTATCTATTTGTATGAGGCTGAATTATTATCTTCACATACTTCAACTGAAACAATATATCACAGCAGACTGAATGTAGAAGAGAAAACAGTTGTCTTCTATTAAGCCAGACATTAAAGAGATTTGTAGAAACATGTAAAAGAAAGTTACTTAAATGTTTATATTAAACAAGTAATGAGTTTTTTTTATTATTTTTGAATGAATTAATAAATTTCAACATCTGATTAGTTTTCATTTCTAATATGGTAAATATTATTAGATATAATTTGAATAAACAAAATCTCTTTGGAGTCTTAAATGATTTTTAAGAATGTAAGAGAGTCTTGAGCCCCAAAAAGCCTGATATTCTAGGATTTAGGCTCTGGAAGGAAGTATGGGTGATTAGAAGTTAAGGGATGTTAAAAAGGCAAAACATCCCTTAAAGTTATGAATACTCTTTATCATCATTTCTTTAAGCCATTGCATATCCCAAAGGGACTAAATATAGCTACATTTACATTATGATTTAAAAAGAAATACTTTTATACTTAGACCTTTTTTGTTACATTTTGTTAAAAGTTGCTAGCTATAAGGTTATATCTTCCTTCCTCTGCTCTTTTTCCTCTATACTCCTTCTCCCTCAGTGATTTCATCTACTTCCATGGCATCAATTATCACTTGTAATGATACTTTTAATGATTTTGGATGACTCCCAAATCCTTCATATCTCCACACCTATCTGTCTTTCATATCTCTAGGAATCTATTATAGCCTACTACATTTTCCCTTTCTATCTGTTCCATGCACATCCCAAACTGAATTTATCTGCTCCCTAAAAACCTGTACCCTTCCCTACTTCATAGTTTTTCCTTTTACTTTAAAATTATGTAGTAGGAAATTTCATTGTAAAGGGATCACCAAGGTGCTTTGGGTCACCAGTTGGGGCTTAGACACACTGAGTGACTTTCTGTTAGAGGACACTTCATTGTGATAGGATAGGAGTTGTAGTGAATTTTAGAGTATCACTCTGTATTGTATAAAGGAAAAGAGAGGCAGCTTTGGCATAGACAGCTGGCTTCAAGCCAAGAAAATCTGGGTTCAAAGTTTCTCTTCTGAACACATACTAATTGTTAAACTGGGTAAATCACTTAACCACTATAACTCTCAAAAAAACAGGAGTTATAAAGCAGGCCAGATCTATCTCAGCAAAGAATGTTTTTTTCATGGGGAGTTCCCTATACAGAGGAAATAATAGATTTGGTCCAAAAACCCCAAATCAAGATAAAATAACTAAACAAACACCAAAAAATAATGAGAAAAGCAACCTTTTCATTTTTAAAAATTATTCTTTTTTTAAAAGTATTGCCACGATGAACAACAAAAAAAATAACTATAGGTATTTTTATTGTTTGAAAATAGCCAAAGACCCATAAATACATATATACACATAGACATGATGCACAAAAATATGTCTATATATGTGTGCTTGTGTGTATATAAAATACATAGACACAATAAAATATCAAGTTAGATAGCTTGGTGGCACAATGGATAGAGTACTGAGCTTAGAGTCAAAAAGACCCCAGTTCAAATCTGGCCTCAGACATGTACTAGCAGTGTCAACCTGGACAAGTCATTTATTTTCTGTCTGCCTCAATCTCCTGGACTGTACCATGGGGATAATAGTGCCTACCTACCTCCCAGGGTTGTTATGAAAATCAAATGAGACAGAAAAGCTACATTACCTGTCCTCAAAGAAAGTCACACAGTCTAATGGAGTAAATGTTCTTGTCTAATAACTTATTAGATAGATCCGGAAGAGATGGAAGGCAATCCTGAAGAGCAATGCACCCCAGGATGAAAAATTCGACAAGATATCTTTTAAAATAGCAACCAAACCAGACTGGAATAGAGGCAGTCCTCATGAGGCCAGATGTGTTTTAACATAGTTCCTTGAAAATGACAAACCGACGGCAAGGAAGCCTCATAGCATCACATATAAAAAGCTGCTAAAATAGGTATATGGAGAAATACTGTTTTCAGATGGAGTTTGAGCAGTTTTTATTAAACCAAGATCTCTTCTTACTCCTTACAGGTATCAATATTCTGCTACAACAGAAGCAAAATCTCACATCCTTTGCCAATTGATTACAATTATTTTATTTACATAAAGTACTGTGAACTGACAGCATCCTAAAGGAACAGTGCCTTACACGCTGGTTAACAGAACCATTCCACATATACCATATTCATGGATTCACCAATCATCAGAGAATTGGAAAAGGATAAAAATGGAAGACATCAACAGCCTATTGCATTCAATGTAGTCTTCCTTGGAGGAGCCAGAAGTGGCACTCTAGGGCAGCACAGACCTTTAATTCAAACACCAGTATGCCCTGGGGAAAGTAATTTGATTTCTGAGTCTCAGTTCCCTCATGTGGGAAACAGGGATTAATAAAAGTCTATATTCTAGGTTTGTTGTAAGGATGATACTTCCTCAAAACTCCACAGTGGGTTCATCGCCTCTTCTATGCCATGGACCTCATTTGGTAGCCTGGCAACACCTAAGGATCCCTTGGTGACATGTTTTTAGTTATTTAAGAGAAATGTGAGTTATTACTATCACCAAGTGTCCATTCTATTTATACTTGAGTACAGCACAGAAGGATGAGCTGAGACTAGACTGTCCAATCCTATGACATGCCCTCGAATTGGCTTGCTTAATTAAATTTTCCATATCAGCTAATTTACTTGTCACTGTTCTCTTATAAAACTAGAATGGAATGGTGGAGTCAGGTCAGTTCCTTGCCATCAGAAGGACCCGGGTTCAAGACCTGACTACTTGATTTCTCTGATGACAATTTAAAATAATACACTCTACGACTTTAAATTGCAAATGAACTGCTGAAGCCAGAGCACTCTCCGTAATAATGAAATCATAGTTCCAGGTAAAAATTAAATAAAATGAAAATAGAACCTATGGGGCAGTGGTTGAAACCCCAGAAATTCGATAAATGAAAGTAGAACACTGAATAGAACAGAGAATGGGGGGGCTAGAGGGAGAGACTCTAGAAACTAGATAAAATGAAAGTAGAATACACTGTGGTAAACTGTGGCAATCAGATAAACGAAAACAGGATATGGGTGTGTGTGTGTGTGTGTGTGTGTGTGTGTGTGTGTGTGTACTTAGTGGGGGGGAGTGTGGGGGGGTTGGGGTGGGAGGGACTTTAGTAATTAGATAAAATGAAAGTAGAACCTTAGTGGGGTGGGGAGAAACCCTGGCACTTTTAGTTTTCTGGTTGTTTGGATACTGAATAAAAACGAGTTTGTTTTTCAAAAAACAAAACTCAAAAATGCTACTTTCGATGGCAGTGCTGGTTTTACCTTCTTGTCACTGGGGATGAAAAGGGATTAAAAAGCACTGTTCTTACCCAGACCAGCCATATCACCACTGGACTATGTGGTCATTTTATTTAGTTAAAAATTTAGAGAGCAGCCTACAGAGTTTTCTTCTCATTAACAGTGGCAAGATCTACTCCCTACCAAAGCTTACCTAATTTATGCTGATGCTAGACTTCAAAGTACATTTGGAACCATTTCCAAAAGGCCTAATTTGGAACTTGGTCTGGAAAGGGATGTTGTATCATTTAGTGACAAATCCTAGAGAAGGTTCTGACCAGGACACTAGAGGTGTCTGTCCCATGCAAGATTGAAGTCACTTTCTCCCCCTCTTTACCAAAGTTGCTAGAACATTTAAGTGTTTAAACATATTGACCTTTTGTAAACTCCTTCCAACAAGTACTACAATGACACAGCCTTTTTGTAGTAGAACACAAGTTCAAGACCCACCTCTGACACACATTGGCTTGTGTGACCCTGGGCAAGTCACTTAACCTCTCCCTACACTGTTCTACTCAGGCACAGATTTACAGCTGATGTGTATTGATACACCATTTTTCCTCGCCAGGAAGCTCCCTCTATTACAGAGCCACACAATAAAAAAAAAAATGGGGGTGGTAGTGTTAGGGATGCCATTTTATGGAGGCAGACTAGACATCTAAATTGCTAAAATTTCCAACTGGCCATTCTATCTGATTTGGATTACCCTGGACAAGTCATCCCACCTCTGTGAGTCCATTTTGGAAAGAGGAGATTGGCTCTGACAGCCAGGAGGGGGCCGGCCTCGATGGCCTTTAAGGTCCTTTAAGCTCTAAATCTTTGATCCTACGTCAGACGCTTCCCTTTATCAAAACCGACCCTGAATCCCAGTAAGCCACCTGTTAGTGTGCCATGTGGAGGCCACAAAGGAGCAGGAAAGAGGAGGCAGCACTCCTCAGACAAACAGCACCCATGGAGCCGGGGGCCAGCAAGGGCCACTCCATCTCGGAGATGACGAAACCTAAGCTCGCTCGGAGATGAGACCTCCCTTGGTTCAGGGATGTTTTTTGCCCTGCAAGCATGAAGCCAGATGGGCTCAGTATGAAGTTCAGACTTTAGGGCTGTATTATTTTGCACACTACAAGTTCCCCACACTAAATAGGCCACGAATCATTAAAAGAATGTGGCTACTCTAGCTCTCATTCACTGGAGGGGTTTGGGGAGATACGGCCAAAATGCTTTTGTCAGAAAGAGGACATCTGGAGGAGGAGCAGGTTCAGTGAGCGCTACACAAAGCGCTTCCAAAGGGTTTTCACGTACCTGTCCCTAAAGCTCTCCCAAGCCTCCATCCAAAAAGGCCAGCTGTCTGTAGGGCATCATGAACGTCTCAAACTCAAAATGTGCAAAGAAAAGCAAACTGTTCATGACAGAGATGTGTCAGGTACTAGCATCCACAGCTTTACTGCGTGTGATATTACGGAGAACAAGCATCACACACACACACACACACACACACACACACACACACACACACACACACACACACACAGAGTTCCTCACTCAGGTCATTGGTCACTACGTAAAGCAGAGACATGGGGGAAGGAGGCAGGAAGCAGAACCCGCACAGGGCTCAAGAATACATGAGGGCCAGAAAAACTAGAGCAGATAAAGGCACAGACAGGAGAGGATGGATGACACCAGGGTGGGACAGACACACGGGGCAGACGAGCAGAAGGGAGGGCAAAAGAGGGCTTTCTCTTGAAGGTTTTTTTGGAGGGGGATATATATAGGTTTGCGGGGTAGGGAGAGAGAGAGAGAAAGAGAGAGAGAGAGAGAGAGAGAGAGAGAGAGAGAGCACAGTCTGTAGGAGAGTTAGCATAGGTGGCTTCCAGAATGCAGATTTCTTTCAGAATTCTTTCTGTAAAGTCAAATTTGCATAATGCAAATTTACTTAAAGCAATAAGTGTATGTCTATATACAAATAGTTCTCATTATAGAGAAAATAAAATTTGAACATGAAACCTGTCGAAAGCACAACTCCATCTTTCTGCCTATATCAGTACCTCCTCCAAACTCTACTTTTGTGTCACCCTAGGCACCAAGGTTTCCAACTTCGAAATCATTCTTGATTCTCCCCCTCCCTCACCTCATCCTATTTGGATGCCAAGTCTCTCTCCATAAAATTTTGTACCTCCCTCCTGTCTGCTCACAGGGCTACCTAAAGTGGTAAAGTAGTCTCCTAAATAGCAGCCCGCCCTCACCTCTAGCTTGGACTACTGTATTCGCTTCCTACTGGGGTCTCCTGGTTCTAGTGTCTCCCCCTCTCCACACAACTGCCAAAATCATTTTCCTAAGACAGAGATCTGAACATGTCTTTCTCCTGCCTGAACCCTTCAGGGTCTTCTGGTTGTATCCAGGATAAAATACAAATTCAGTGTGTCATTTAAAGCCATCAAACAAGATGGCTCCCACCAACTTACAGCACCATTGTTCAAACTTGTTATGCTCTCTAGCTTCCAGTCCAACTGGACTGCTAGTTGTTGAACTCTTGCCATGAACACAGCATTCCACCTCGTGTCTATGCACCGAATATACGAGCCATCCTCAGAGTTTAAGATGCCATCTCCTCCTCTCTGCCTCTTAGAATCTCTTTCTCTTTTCTCTTCTTCCAGGCTCATCTCGATGGTCACCTTTGTGAAGTCATCTTTGATCCCCTTGTTGTATCTCCATAGGTGGCATTCCTCTGCAAGAATAAGAACTCCTAGGCTGCAGGGTCCTTTGTGTCCTTGTATACCTAGCACCTACTATGGTGCACTGCATACAGTAGGTGCTTAATAAAATATCTATTGATCTGAATCTGAATTCCTAGTAGATGCACGTGATCATAGGATGATAGTTCTAGATTTGGAAAGGACTTTGGAGATTATATAAACATACTAAATTTGTCTGATTGGTACATTAATAGAATCTTCTATTTTCTAGGGGGAAAAACCCAGAAACCTGCTAAATTAATATTCAAAGAACTTCATTAGCTGGGTGTTTGTGTGTGTGTGTGTGTGTGTGTGTGATAGCCAATATTCAATGAATGCCTATAGCAAAGAAAAAGAGTAAAGCTATTATTTATTTATATTTCTAGTCTCAAGATAGAAATTTGTTGGTTTCAGGTCACATTCTTATTAGGTAGCAGGTTCTCACTACACCAGGCTAATGAAAAAAAAAAAGACAGTATTCTTACCTATGAACATTTCTAACCATCTAATCAGAGGATCATAGATTTTGAGCCGGAAGGACCTCAGAAGTCATCTTGTCCAACCTCTTCATTTTGTGGATGAGGAAATGGACTCAGAGGTTAAGTGATGTATGTACTCAAGAACACACAAGAAACAGAAAGAGGATTTGAATTCAGATCCTAAACCATTACTAAATCAAAGAATTATTCCTGAGAATAATTAAAAACAGAAGCATATTTAATAATTTTGCTTTTTGTTCTTTCTTTTTGTGTAAATGGATGGCTTGTTTCCAAATAAGCACAAACAGCAAATACAGGAATTGAATAAGCCAGGTAGAATACCAATGAATTCAGTTAGAGATCCATAAAATTGGCTTCTTTTTAATTCATCCATTTTATTTTATATTTAAGACATGCCCAAATATGAAGATCCTTCCCCCCAACATGGTAACAATACAAATATCTAGTTGCCATGTCTCTCTCTATAAAAAGGTTTGTACCTATCACCTTCAGACTGCTCACTTTAGTATAAGCCCTCCCTCATCTTGGGCCTGGACCTTTACCTTCCCAGTTGGGTCTCCTGGTTCTAGTGTCTCCCCGCTCCAAAAAACTGACAAAACCTTGTGCATTCTTGTTCTCTAGAAACTAGAAGATTCTATCAATGCATTGGTCAGCCAAATTCAAGTTCAACAATGATTAGCCTCCTGCAAGCAGTAGAAAATAGCCTGATTTTTCTAATTCCCAGAGAGACACTGAATGAGCAGATAGAAAAACTGACTTGCACATAAAGATAGTCCACACAGCTGTCACAGAGAATGATTGGGAAATCCTTTTCCTAAGTCACTTTATCTGATCATCACACTTAAAAATAAACAATGGAGACTAAGGGATAATTTCACTTTGGAATCAGATGGCACTATTGAAATCCTAATCACCAAGGTAATGGCAGAGAAGGCAAGCAGCCCCAAAACACATGCTAACTGGCAGGAATGTTATCAATGAAATGCTGGACAATCCGATGTAGGGACCAGACCTATGACTTCATTAGTGTAGGGAACTCCTACATGAGGAGTTACCCTCATCTAATACAAGTCGGCATCTTCTCCAACAGTAAGAAGTTAAATGAGCTGCCCAGGGTCATAAAGTACATGTAAAAAGTGAAACTTGAACAGTGAGTGGCCTTTGTTCCTAGGTCAGCCCAACCTTTATCATGTTGACCCTCAAAGAGATAGGACATCATTATCAATACATCAAAAAACTTTTTTATTAAGTACCTACTAGGTCTTGTTGAAGGTGCTAGAGATACAAAGACCAAAAAAACCCAGAAACAAAAAAACTCTGTTTTGAAGAAATTTATATTCTATCATTTTTCTAGTTAACCTTTCATTTAAGGTATGAAATGATTTGACAATTTTATTGCAAAATCATAATGCTGTCTTTTCAAGAAGTTGTAAGTGCATTTTGAATCCACTAAATGGTACAGTTGAAAGAATCCTGGACCTGGAGTCAAGAAGACCTGAATTAAAATATGATCTCAGCCACTTTCTAGGATCCATCACTTCACCTCCATTTGCCTCAGTTTCCTCAACTATAAAATTGAAATAATAATAGCATCCACCTCCAAAGTTGTTACAAAGACCAAAGGAGCCATTTGTAAAAGCACTAACGTACAGTGCCTGGTACATAATATAAATGTTAATCTCCCCACCACCACCACCACCACACCAAATGGAAAAGTACTGAACTATATAAAAAGGTAATTGTAAGATTTATCTTCAAAAATGAAACAAGGTAAATGTAACACCATCCAAATACCTATGAAAGAAAAACAAGATACTGGGTATATAACAAAAACAAACAGTTGAAAAATGCAAAGTCATTCAACCAAAGAATTACTCTTAACATCTTCTTGGGAAGTCTATAATTAATCTGTGAGAAGATCTCAGTGGACAAAAATTCTGTCCAAATAGAAATAAACCCCACTTCTTTTCTGTTGTTTTAAAATGTTTATTTTTTCCTGATTATGTTATACAATAATCATTTTCTGACATTTTGCACTCTTTCTCTCCCAATCTTTACCCACTCCATGAGACAACAGGCAATACGATAAAGGTTGTGGAAAAACTTATATGAAGTGATGCAAAATGAAGTGAGGAGAACCAGGAAAAAGGGATATATAGCAACAACAATAATGTATGTTAATCAACTGGGAATGACTTTACTGTCAGCAGCAAGGATCCAGGACCATTCCAAAGAACTCATGATGAAAAAGGCTCTTTACCTTCATTGAAGGAACTGACAGTCAGAAGAGAAACTGAAGTATACTATTCCTCACTTTATTTCCTCTATGAATTTTCCTCTAGTGTCATGGATGTGTCATCTTTCACAACATGATGAACATGGAAATATGTATTCTATAAAAATATATGTATGACCTATATTAACATTACCTGATATCCTAGAGAAGAGGTGTTGAGAGGAAAGGAAAGAACATAGATTGCAAAATGTCAGAAAACAATGATTAAAAATTATATTGACTTAAACTGGAAAAAAATTTTTTTTAAAGAATGTTATGCTTCAATCTGCTGGTGTTCTGGTTCTCCTGGTTCTGCTCACCTCATTTTGCATTACTTCATAAAAGTCTTTTCAGGTTTTTATTGTGATCATTTTTATCATTTCTTAAGGCGCAATAGTATTTCATTACAATCATATCTGGTTTAGACATTCCCCAATTGATGGAGATCTCTTCAGTGTCCAGTTCTTTGCCACCACAAAAAGAGCTGCTATAAATATTGTTTTACAAGTAAGTCCTTTTCCCTCATCCTGGATCTCTCTGAGATACAGATCTAGTAGTAGTAGTAGTAGAAGTCGTAGTACTGCTGGGTCAGTGAACTCCATTTCTACTCTATCTACCTACTTCACCATTTAGCTGCTCTTCTCTACCATATTGCTCTAAAAGAGGAGAATCATGGGGGTAAGCAAACTGAATGCTGAACTTAACAATCAGAAAGTCCTACATTCAGATCCCACCTGAATCTAGAGTATTTGGAGAAATAATAACTCCCATTTATATAGTGCTTTACGTATATCATTTCATCAAATCCTCACAATAATCCATTATAGGAGGTGTCACCATTCTATCCATTTTACAGCTAGGCTCTGAAAAGTTAAGACACCTAGGCTCAGGCTGCTGCTTTAATCTGTAAAGTGATTATGATCATTACATGCATCATCTTACATGAGCCTCTTAGGAGGCAAAATTTGGGAAGTGCTACATCAATGCCAGTTTTAATTATTGGAACCTTCTTAGTACAGGGTGGAACTCCTTGGTAGGAGTGTTCTGCCCAAAAGTATGTGACAAGAATGTGGTTATTTCAAATATTCCTATACATCAGCAAGTACATCAAACTTGGTGGCATTTGCAAAGTTAATCAGCATGATATTGGTTCCCTTCTCCATATCACCATCTAGACATCAAATAAATGCCAGTAATGGCCTCTGCCAACATCCATCCAAAAAATCAGATTGACAAGAAGCTACTGATTACCACATAATGCATGTTAATTGCCAACCAAGTCAACCCACGCCTTTGATTTTTCAATAGTGAAGTCAAAAAAAGGCGTGGTACAGTGAAAAAACAAAACACAACACTAAGCTCTACAAAAGAATCTAAAAAGGAAAGAGTTGATACATCATGATTGGGGATATAGACTCGAAACGACCACACCAATGCAACTATCAATAATATGGAAATAGGTCTTGATCGATGACATATGTCATAACCAGTGGAAATGCATGTCGGCTATGGGGGGGGGGTGAAGAGGGGGTGAAGGGGAAAGTAAGAACATGAATCATGGAACCATGGAAAATTTTTCTTAAAAAAAAAATGAACATGCAAACAAACAAATAAATAAATAGATGAAATTTAAAAAATTAAAAGGCAAGAGCTAGAAAGATTGAGAGAAGATAGCAGGCACCACTCTGAGTCAGCAAGACTGCCAAAATAAGGACTGCCATCCCTCCCTGTACTTCCCAGTTTGTGACTAGTTAGGAATTTCTCTGGGGTCTTTTTTCAGATGTGACTATCCAGATAGTCTGCGGAAGTCTGGTTTTTTTTTTTAATGACTTAAATCTTTGAGTAGATGTCAAAAGGAGCTCATCTTTCTTTCTTCTTCTTCTTTTTTTTAAGACCTTTACCTTCTATCTTAGTAAGAACTCTTAGAAAGAAGAGTGGCAAGGACTAGGCAAGCTGAGTTAAGTGACCTGCCTAGGGTCAAGTTGCTAGGAAGTGTCTAAAACCAGTTTTGAACCCCAGGTCTTCTTGACTCCAGGCCTGGCACTCTATCCACTATGTGACCCAGTTTCCCCTGCTTCATCTTTTTCTTCAAATGTTTAGGAAGGCACTGAGGTAGGCTTGGGAATCAGAAGATCTGGATTCAAGCCTCTTTACGTCTATGTCTCAGACAGTTTGCTAGACTTATCTACAAAGGAGAAGGCTGTCTGAGTTCTGCATGGATAGATGGAGTCCCCACAAGGGAACCACAGATCTCTGGGACATTTGAAGGACTCTTTAAAAAGGACTCTCAGGTCATCTATAGGAGTCTAAGCCTCTTATTTGACAAATGAGGAAACTGAAGCCTTGGGAGATAAAGTAACTTAACCAAGGTCACACAGGCAAGTAAGCATTAGAGGTAGGATTCAAACCCAGCTCCTCTGACTCTCAAGTTCCACTCTACCGTGACATTCCTCATGATATATATATATATATATATGGAGAGGGAAGTGGCAGGGGAGCGGCAGAGGTAGAAGGATGCTAAAAAGGGCATCTCTAAAGGTCACTGGGATGAAATGAGGCTGCCCAGTTTGGGTTTTGCGGGGTTTGAATTAGGGGGAGGGGTATCAGGAAAATAGAGGTAGGAGGGGAAAAGAGATCAATGATGTATTTCTCTTTAACGCAAGTTATCAAAATGATTGTAACATGAAGTTTGCAAGATTTAGTTCATGGAAGCCCAGGGGTGGGGTAGGGATAGAACCACCGACTCAGTGGGCTCCCTCGCTGAGCAAAGGCAGAAGAAAATGATCCAGGAGCTCTTGAGCTCTCTCTGTGCTCAGCTTAGCTTGGTCGATAGGAGAGAACAAGCTTATCAGGGAATGAAAAGTCAGAATGAGAAAATGATTTTTTATGGGACAATAAAGAAAGAAAGACTCCGAGGGGGACCCCATGATCTAGGCCACAAATCCCAGAGTCTCGAGTTCTAGGTGGAAGAAGAAATTTCTTTTTAAACTAAGCACTAGTTTTTAGAATAAGGAACAAGGAAAGTGGGCAAGTCGCTGCTCATGTGGCGAGTCTGGTGCTCTCCAGTTAAGGGGGAGGCCACAAGGCCCAGGACCAGTTTTGGGTTCTGGATGGGAAAGACTCTGCAGAGCAGAAGAGCTCATGAGCTCCAACATGACTAAGCCAGGGAGCCAGGAACAAGAAATTCCTGAACAGGTCCCAGATTCCTGCAGGTTACTCCAGATATTTTGACATACATTCATCAGTAAAAGCCTATCATATGGACAGGACAATGCTATATGCACTGAGGTTATTGGGGGTAGGTAAGATACACTTTCTGCCCTCTCACAGCTTCTCTCTAGGGTTTTAGGGTAGCTCGGGGGCACAGAGGGCAGAGGACTGGTCCTGAGAAGACCTGAGTACAAAAGTGGCCTCAGATACTTACTAGCTGTGTGACTGCCCTCATTTATAAAGTGAGCCAGAGAAGGAAATGGCAAACCACTCCAGTATCTTGGCTAAGAAAAACCCAAACAGGGTCACAAAGATTCAGACATGCCTGAATAATACTTACCAGTTATGTGACCCGGGGCAAGTCACTTCACCCTATTTGACTCGGTTTCCTCATCTGTAAAATGAGCCAGAGAAGGAAATGGCCAACCTCTCCAGTATCTTTGCTAAGAAAACTCCAAATAGGGTCACAAAGATTCAGACATGACCAAAATGATTGAACAACAAGAGGGATAGAGTTGAAGTTTAGATAAGCAGCTTCTGCAGGGTGTGGACTGTACTGGCCGGCCAAATCCGAAGAAAATATAAATACAACCAGAATCCAGGAGCCATCAGTTATAGGACTGAACATAATGAATTTAAACAAGTGGGAGATAAAGAGGAAAGGACAACTATTCTAAAGCTAAAGGGATCTGGACTGAACCACAAGGACTTTGGCTCCTGGAGCCTGTGGGCCAGAACCAAACCTCTTGAATTTATACTAATTCAGTTCACTCTTGGGGGCTGGTCTGGCATGTCTGGCTTTTCTTTGGCTTTCTAAGGCTGCAGTGGCCCAAATGAAACAGAGTCTTTGCAATGCCAATGGCAGGTGCAAGTCTTAGGTGTAAGTGCCAGGGCCACCCGCCACACCAGAGTAGGGTTACAGGATGGGGAAGGTCTCTATACCTTTGGGGACTCTCATGCCAAGAAGCATGTATGTGCTCACTTATGGGCTAGAGCAGTGATGGGCAAACTACGGCCCATGGTCCAGATGCAGCCCCCTGAAATGTTCTATCCAGCCCCACAACATTATTCCTAATCTGACAAATACAATGAGTAGGATACAGTACAATGAAAACTTTGAAAGCGTGGCCCCTCTTTAAAAAGTTTGCCAAGCACTGGAAATACAATTGTAAGTAAAAAGAAAAACAGTGCAGGCCTCCAAGAGCTTACATTCTAAAAGGAGAAGAGAACACGTGAAGGGAGCCTGCCCAGGGGAGGGCTGGAGAAGGGACCACAGTGAGGGAAGCGGGGTGAGGGAGAGGAACAGAGACCAAGGACACACAGGAACAAGAGGCAGCCTTGAATGTGTCGAATTCCACACGTGAGACTGACTGATCTTAATAGCTTAGGCAAGTCGAATTGCAGAACAGCTGTTGATCAGCTTTGGGACACTGAGTTTCTGGGAGTCCTCCATGCAGAGAAAATCAAGGGTGTGCCACTTCCACCCAAAATATACAGAAACGAAGGCTCTAAAAGTATGAACAACCCAATGAGGAGTTTTTGATAGTCCACAGTTCCAGTTCTATTATGGGACTATTATGCTAGGGAGCACAGTGGAAAGATTGTTGGGTCTTGTAAAAGGGAATTCTTGGTTATCTTTGAGTTCACACTTGTGAAAAGGGAATCCTTTGTTCTCTTTACCCAGTTGGAGTTAACACTTTGGTTGGCAATAACTTTGAATCAACCCAAGCTTGAACTAGGTGGGAGAAGCTTGAAAACCACTTAGTGAATTCACACAAGCCAACAAGATACTTGAAGAGTTCCACTCTTTTTTCTAACTCAAACAGTCAGAAACTTGTTCACACCCTCAGAAAGTATGAACCTTTTTGATGAGCAGTCACACCTCCTGAAGTTCCTGGTTCCCACAAAGACCATCCCCTGGACAGTGCTAGACAATTTGGAAGCTGTGACTGGCCCCTGTGAAAAGGGGCAGGAATAGGAAACTACCATAAAAGCCATAAAGGCAGTCTGGTGGAGAGGAGGCTGACAAAAGGCTGGTGAAGGCTTCTGGAGAAGGAGACCTTCTGGAGAAGGAAGTCTTCTGGCTGAGTCTTCTAGTTTTCCTGGTTTGTGGAGGAGTGCTTGCTGGGACACTGAGACCTTGATGAGACTGCTCTCAATATCTTCTTTGGAATTCCACATGGTGAGTTTAAAGACTGAATCTTCTTGAACTTCTCTTAAGGAACTTCCCTTTAATAGGGACTCTGTGAATGAAGCTTTGCTTCATTCACCTCTAGGCCTCTGGCACTTGGACTCTGGGCTGAGGGATAATTAGATTTACCTAGGGGATCATAGCAATTTACTTACTATGTTAGATTCCTATTTTCTTATTTCTTCTACCTCTTCTCAGTTGCAAATAAATTGTCATAAAAGTCAATTTTGACTTGAGGTTATTCCTTAATTAGGGAAATTTTCCCTGGCAACCACCTTTTAATATATATGACCAAAAAACCCCGTTTTTCCCCCCTTACAGCCTGGAGTCTGGAACACTCCTCTTCATGAACTCAAATCTGGTGTCAGACACTAACTGTATGACTCTAAGCAAGTCACTTAACTGTGGTTGCCTCAGTTACCTCCTTTGTAAAATGAGCTGGAGAAGGAAACAGCAAACCACTCTAGTATCCTGGCCAAGAAAATCCCAAATGGGGTCCCAAAGAGCCAGACATGGCTGGAAAAAAGGTGAAAAAATAAATCACAAGAATGGGAATTTATATTTGTACTTTACATTTTATCACATAAAGGTTTCTAATTAAGAATTTTTCATTCTTGCCATCATTTTTAGATTGGATTAAATTGAGAACTCGCTTGAGAGTTTGAAATTTACAACTTCTAGATTCTATGGGCCTCGAAAGAGAAAATAGACACCTTAAGAGACAGATATTCAATAGTTTTGGTTGGTTGGTGAAGCAAATAATTTGGTTGCTTTCACTACCTTCCTTATACCTGACTCCCCTTATGAAAATGTCAAACATCTAAAAAGCTAAACCTGGGCTCCAAGATTACATTAAAAATTTGGAAAAAGAAAATCAGATTGAGTAAACTGAAGGTCCCAAATATTAGATAACAGAATATAGCTCTCCCTCTTCCCTCCTGGCTGGGTACTATGATGGAAAACTGTATACATTACTCAAAAAGAAAAAAGGTCACTCTATATTAGATTTTTGGGGTTCACTTCTTTTTCTTTGTCTTAAGGGGAAAGAGAAATTGGGAAAAAAATGGTAAGGAGGTACAAACAAGTCCAAAAGTCACCTAAATATATTTTTTAAAAACAATTCTTTTATTTATTTATTTTCCTTTTAAAATCCTTAACTTCTGTGTATTGGCTCCTAGGTGGAAGAGTGACAAGGGTGGCAATGAGGGTCAAGTGACTTACCCAGGGTCACACAGCTGGGAAGTGTCTGAGGCAGGATTTGAACCTAGGACCTCACGGTCTCTAGGCCTGACTCTCAATCCACTGAGCTATCCAGCTGCCCCTAAAACCAATTCTTTTAAAAAAAAAAGTCAGCAACACCAGCAAAGTCTTTAAGAGAACTGGACATGTCAATGTATAAGATCACATTAAGAGAAAAACAAGCACCATGGGCTTTAGTGAAAATTTCTCATAAGCACCAGTATAATTTAAGACAGCAGTTCTGTATTACACTGTTTAGGGTTATGTAAATGACCATTTAGAAACAAGAGAATGAGACGGCCTAATTTATTTGATTCATTAACATGTTAAATTTGCTTCTTTTAAGAAAAGATTCGTTATCTTTCACTATTCAAACAAAGATTTTCAAGACCAGATTTCTAACACCCATCGCGGTTGATTCAGCTTATCACAGCTCTCCAGGTACAGCTACATGGCTTAGGAGTAGCCAGGAACTAAGGTCAATTCATCCTGAGGCAAAACTGGCTGTGACACCCTGGGCAAGTAAGTATCTTAACCTCGGTCAGCTTCAGATTCCTCATCTGTAAAATAGGGAAATGAAGAGCACATACCTCCCAAGGCTGTTGTGAGGATTAAAAGAGATCTTTTTTTGTAAAGTGCTTTGCAAACCTGCTCTTTAAGGCTAGGGAGAAAAAAGGCTAGTTATTATTGTTGTCATTGTATGAGCAGGGCACTTTTTCATTCAGTCAATTAACAAGCACTTAGTTACTACTTCTTATGTGCCAAACACTGTGCTAAGTACTGGGGATCAAAAGAAAGGTAAAAACCAGTCCCTGCTCTCAAGAAGGTCGGAGTCTAACAGAGGAGACAACATATAAAAACAAAATCCATAAAGGATAAATTAGAGGTGAAATCTCTAGTATCCCAGAAGAGAGGACACTAGGATTAAAGTGTATTAGAAAAGGCTTCTTCCAGAAGGTAGGACTTAGCTGGGACTAGATGGAAGTCAGCAACAAAGGAGCAAAGACAATGAATGAGGAAGAGAATTCCAGGTGTGAGAGAGAAAATGCAGAAAGTGAAGAAATGGAATGTCATGCTGGAGGAATGTGGACTATGGAGGCAGTGGGGAGTGTAAGGTGTAAGAAAGCTAGAAAGACAGGAAGGGACCAGAGACAAGGTTATGGAGGACTTGGAACACCAGAGGGTTTTATATTTGATCCTGGACAGGCTAGGGAGCCACTGGAGTTTAATGACAAGGGGGCTGTATGGTCAGACCTTCACTTTACCAAGATCAGTTTGACAGGTGAGAAGATGATGGATTGGACAGGGAGAAAGGCTACACACCATAGCCTAAGGGTGAGGGGATGATGACTTGTAGCTGGGTGGTGGCAGCATTGGAAGGGAAGTGAACAAAGAGCAAGCAGAGAACACAATAAGACATCTTGTCAAACTGACAAGACTTTGCAAAATACTGGCTATAGGGGTGGGCAGTGAGATGTCTAGGATGATGTGTAGACTTCAGGTCTGGGTGCCTAGGAAGATGGTGATAGCTTCAACAAGAATAGTAAAATACCCCCACTAATTTCCCAAGTTTCAGTTTCATCAGGGGCTGACATCTTTTAGATAAGATACCTAAGTGCCACAAATACAAAAACATTTATGGTTAATAGGCACACCCATCTATTGGAGAATGACTGATAAATAATGGTGCATAAATAGAATGGAATATAATTGCACCAAAAGAAAAATAAATGAAATGTTCAGAGAACATGAACTGATGTAGAACAAAGGAAAAAACAGGAGAACAGAAACATAGTAACCACAATAATGAAAATAAAAATAAGTCTGAAAGTCAGCAGAATCTAGATTCAGTTTGACCACCACTGATACACCCTTTCTTCCTCTTGGGAGAGAGGTGAAACACTATGAGTAAAGAATGTTGCATACATGCTCTCAAATGCAGTTACTCTTGTGGGTTGTTTTGCTTAACTTTTTTTCTTTGTCATAAGGGAACACTGGAAGGAAAAGACCTAAAAAGTGACAGTGGCATTAAAAAAAAAAAGCCAAAAAGCTAAATATTTTAGTGAACAGAAATAAAGAGAATACTACTCTACTGATTGGAGACTTAGAGACAGTGACTAAAAGTTATAATGCTCAATGGTTGAAATTCATTTTTACCTAACTAAAAATGGTAAAAAGCAAGTTTAAAATCAATTGCATTGATATTTAATGCTGTTTATAAGAAATCATGAGTAAAACAAAATGTGATCAGTTATCCTAGCTTTCCAATGCGCCAAATATGCTAACATCGAAGAACTTCAGAATTTTAAGAGGTAACTATAGCCCATTCCTTTCGAAACAAGCATTCTAAAATGGGTCTAGATAGAGTCAACCTAAAAATAGGTCATTTTATCTTCAGTGATGTTATCTGACACTGATTCCACAGGCCCTTAGGTTATATACTGAATGTATCATGAATCTGGAATTACCTCCCATGGCGATTAACTGATTTGCTCAAGGCCATATGGGTAGTGTCTTATCATGAGAGAGCTATGACTGAGTAAAAGGTAAAATGTAATGAGATATAAACACATAAATAGTATTCAAAAGAACAAAAATTAGGTCCCTATGTATGATCAAATATCATGAACTTTATTTCAGAAAGATGGAAAGGAACAACTTATTTTTCACACATGAAATTTAAAAGATGAAATATGTATTTGTGTTCTTATTTTGGGGTTTGGGTTTTATATGAGTACTCTCTTATAACAATGAACACTACAGAAATGTTTTGCATGATAATACATGTATAACCCAGATCAAACTGCTTACCATCTCTGGAAGGGAGAGAAGGAGACAATTTGGATCTTAGAACTTCAGAAAATGTATTTAGAAAATTGTTACTACATATAATTGGGAAAATAAAATATCTTTAAAAATGAAATAAATTTTAAAAGCAGTTGGATATGGTGGTACATGGAACTTAAGACAAAAAAAATACTCTGCAAAAGCAAAAAAATTTAAATCCAGACCTGTGATTTTATCTGTGTAGAAGTTCCTTTAAAGAGCTATAACTCTTTTATAACTTGCAGCCTTAGAGAACCGAGAGGTTAAGTATATTATATTCTTGATCCTGGTCACATTCATGACATATATGTCAGAAAAAGGGCCTAAAACTCAGGTCCTCTTGACTCTAAGATCAACCCACTATATATTCACCAAACTGCCTCTCAGTGATTAAATAGCATACTGCAATAATGAACCAAAAGAAAACAGGCAATTTAAAAAATGTTCCAAAAGTAAACCAGGCCTGGGTGAAAAAGAGAGAAGAAAAAAACACTATAGTGATACAATAGGACAATAAGGTGGCAAAGTGGATAGAGTGCCAAATCTGGAGAATCAGGAAGCCTCATCTTTTTTGAGTTCAAATTTGACCTCAGATACTCACTAGCTGTGTGACCCTGGTCAAATAGCTTAATCCTGGTTGCCTCAGTTTCCTTACCTGTAAAATGAACTGGGGAAGAAAATGGCAGGCCACTCCTGTACCCTTTGCCAAGAAAACCTCAAACTGGGTCATGAAGAGCCAGATATGACTAGAAAAAAAATGACTGGACAACAAAAACAAAGTTATTACAAAAAGGTGGTAGATTGAGAGATGGAAAGCAACTAGAATCCACTAAGGATATAAAGAGATCAAAAAAGGCAGTCATAATAATTAGAAGTTTTATAGGAAGATTAGTTAGCTACAGAGTAGATAAAAATTTATGCTTAAGAAAACGAAGTGGCAAAGACATTGTAGAGTTTGATAAAGGGATTCAAACCTTTCTAGTTTAAATACCGAGAGTAAAATAGTACTCAGTAGTTAAATTAAGACAATACAGACATAGACACCTCCTCCCCAAGTTGTCAGTGTCCTTTAAAGGAAGAATTTTTAACCTGAGGATGGATCTGTGAACTTTTGTTTTTTTTTAACATTTTGATAATTATGTTTCAAAACATATTTCCTTTGTAACTTTATGTATTTTACTTTAGGTATTTGAAATATTCTTCTGAGAAGGGGTCCATAGTTTTCAAATCAGACTGCCAAAGGAGTCTATGACACAAAAAAAAAGTTAAGAACCTTGGATTTACAAGAATTTATTGTGATTATCTAAAGGAAAATGTGGCCAACTTCAGAGCATTCTGCTGATATAAAGGTGTCATGGTTTCTTTAGCTACAGTCTGTCTGTCTGCCTCCTTCTCCCACCCCTAACGGGGATGGCAAATGCATTCTTTTTCAGAAATTATCATCCCAGTTTGGCTCAGTTTTTAAACATAAGCACATAAAAAAGGGAATTGATTCCTGTGATACAATCACAAGATAATTTTTTTCCATTATCATCCACTAAAATTCTCAACCCAAATCCTGCAGCTATTTGGAGACACAGAGTTGAATAAGTTCCATTTAAATGCATTTTTTTCTCCTAACTACAACTTGTCATAACAAAATGTTATGCTTACATTTTCCTTTGCCCTCCTTCCATCTTAGTATTACATTATACTAAGGGCATATTTCATGACTAGTTCTGCTCAGTAGCTCACAACACAGGGTTATAACTAATCTTTCAAAACTTTTAAATGGCTCAGTATTAAATAATACATATTTAATTATTCAATTACAAAGTAAAATTCAACAATTAGTAATAATTGATCCTTACATTGAGTGCCATTTAGCGTTTATTAAATCAGTCAATATGTTAAGCACCTATTACATATCAAAGAAAGGCAAAAAAAGATAGGTCTTGCTTTCTAGGAACAATCTAATGGGGAACAGGACACCACCACCACAATACACAATAAAAAAATATTAGATCACATTCATATAGTGCTTACTATGTGCTAGGCACTGTGCTAAGATAGCTTTTATAATTATCTAATTTGATCCTCACAACTACCCTGGGAGTAAGTGCTATTATTATCCCCATTTTACAGATGAGGAAGTTAAGGCAAGGAGAGGTTAAGTGTCTTGGCCAGCAACATATAACTGGTAAGTGTCTAAAGCCAGACTGAATTGAGGTCTTCCTGATTCTAGGCTGGATGCTCTAAAAATCCACTGAATCACCTATCTGTACCAGCATGAAAACAATTATATTCAAATAAGCTACATATGGGATAAATTAGAGATAATAAATAGGAGAGATAATCAAAATTAAATAAATTAAATTAATTTTTGAATTTAAAGTTACATAGATATGTATATGTAATAAACATTTATGTATTAATGTGTAATTATAATTAATTAAATTTAATTAATTGGAATTTAAAATTTAAATCAAATTAATTAAAATCAATATGAATTAAGTGAGGGAGGGTGTCAGGAAAAGCGCTCTATGTAAATTATCTTATTTGATCCCATCACATATGTCCAAAAATCAATATTTTCCACCTGAGGAGTACAATCACAACTTGGGATGGTAAGGCTGACAAAGTCACCTCTGCTTCTGGAATTACAGATGGGCACTTGGATCTGATTTTTCATTCCACTTTCTTCTAAGACCAGGAACAATCATAGGATGGTTTGTAACACAAAGCAAGTGCCTCAATGAATCTAGTCATGTTCACTGATGTAAGGCAAGTTTAGAAGGATACATAATTTAATTATAACAACAATAAAGCAGAAGTGAATGTAAAATCAGAGGCTACTATACCAAAAAGCCCCATGCTTCTTTTCAATGGCAAGGGCCAAGTCTGGGCCAATTAGTGCCCTCCTCCCCCCCCTTCTAAGTTTCCCCTGCACTAAATAGCCTCTCACATCTGAACCAGGCTTTCTTGACCATAGCAACTGTGGGTATTTTTTCTTTATGGGGAAAAAAAGATTACTGATAATACTGAACATAAATACAACCAAATTTGCTTTACAACTATTTCCTTTCGAATAAATGAAACCAGACCTGAACATGTCCTAATTTTTAATTCCTTCCTTCTAAGTTTTTCATGTCAAGTCAACAAGCATTATTAGGTGCCAAGCACTGTGCTAAGCCCTAGATTGTTTTTTTTTTAACCCTCCTTTCTGTCTTGCTACTTTTCCTTCCAAAAAAACTCTACATGGCCTCCCTTAGGATGCTATTACTTTGTTGTTCAGTTGTTTCAGTCCTGACTGACTCTTCATGACCTGATTTCAGGTTTTCTTGGCAAAGATACTAGAGTGGTTTGCCATTTCCTTCTCCACCTCATTTGACAGATGAGGAAACTGAGGTAACCAGGGGTAAGTGACTTGCCCGGGGTCAAACAACTAGTATCTGAGGCCTGGTTTTAAATCAGGAAGATGTCTTCATGAATCCAGGCTCTATCTCGTATACCACCTAGCTATCTCATGTTATTACTATTAGGCAGTAAATAGAAATAAATATGGAAGTTTTAAAAAGGAAGCAAAAAATATTTTTAAAAGTTACAAAATTCTTAATAGTATCTCTTGGTCTTTAACTAGAAAACTATTTCTGTCCCCCTCTCCTGGTCCCCAATCTTGTTCTAGAGTCAATCAGATAAGTTACATCAGTATAAGATATTGGGACAAAAACTGGAACTCGTTCACACAGATTCAGTAAGATTGTTAGCTGTATCAGACCCCAGAGTCAGCTTCCTTCCATGTATCCATGTCTCAAGGTATGGAACCTCCAAATCTCAGGAAGATAAATATGACCACACTATCTTACCCTATCCCCACAAAAGAGAAGTATTTTCTTAAACTTCAGTTTACAGGGAACTTGAAATCACCCTTCTAAAAGGTCACTCCTGCCCAGACAATACAGACCCTTCCCAACCTAGCTTCCAAAGATTTCTCCCCATCCACCCCAACATCTATTTGCTGCATCTGGAGAGGAGGATGGATACTTATAAGCTCTGAAAGCTCTCTGGCTCTTGACTTTACCTTTTGGCTCTGATGGATTTAGCTGAAGCAGAGTCTTTGCTTGCTAGTTTTAACAGTCAGTTCTACCTTTTATGATAAATTTGACCTCAAAGTTAGAAAGCAGTTCAGAAGGAGACAAAGAGAAACAGGGTAGTTTTGTTAAATTTAATATATACATTTTTTTAAAAATGTAAACTATTTATTTTTTAAAATCAGTTTTTATTTTCCCTTTCTCTGAATGTTAAAATATTCACTTTTTTAAAGTTATCAAGTTCATGGAAAAAATAGGTACATATTTATTAAAATAAAAATTTATTTAAATTAAATTATTAAAAAAATAAAAACTTTTCTACCCCAATTATCCTAGGTAGAACCTAGTACTTTCTTAATTTCTTGGTTTTTATGACTAGTCACCCCACCTCCCACCTCATTTCATCTCCATCAGATCTCAGGCTAGGAAGTAAAATGGGTCTTTTTCCAAAATGAACTTCTTTCAGTGATCCTTTCTACCATCTTTCTTGCCCCAAAATGTTCGATTCTTAGACTTCTAGTTCCTTAGTACAACTGTGATAACAGACTGACTCTTGGGTCAATGAAAAACACTGAGGCTGCTTCTTAATAGACAAAAGCAGCACTGAAAACATCAGAATTATGATCTGTTCAGAGACCAAGCTTGATTTCTGAAAATGAGTAAAATAGGATTCCCCTCCTCTCAGCAGAAGGTAGGAAATGAGGCAGAGGCTGTCAGATAGAGCCAATTTGTTTTGTTTATGTGTGCTTGTTACCAGAGGTGGGGGAATAGGAAGGCTTGGAGGAAAAGCTCATTGGAAAGGGACAAGAGATATAAAATGAAAAAAGAGCATCAATAAAAAATATTAATTTTTAACTTATTAGATCCCCTTTCCCTTTCTTTACCCCTTCAAAGACTCATTTTTAGGTCTCATTTCCCACTCTCCACACACACCCCCCAGGCCAGTTGGGGCGGGGATGTGGGGCCACAGCACGTAAAAGGCACTTCAAACACACAGGAAACGCCAACTATTTCCTCCTACTCACAGAGGTCATGTCATGGTAGGAGAACATAACCATCTTTCTCCTGGTTCTTCTAGTGGCTAGAGGATACACGCTAACTCACCCAAAGAGGGACATTTCACCTTTCTAGGTATGCTTTCCATGACTAAGGAAAGCAGGCCTCACTTTAAAGCAGGAGGGGGGCTCAGCTAAGTTCTTGTTCTGAGTTTCCTATGTTTGAAGTAATGAAAAACAAAAAACAAAGTTATCAGGCTACTTGGTCCTAAGCAAGCATCTGCATTTTTTCTTTCCAAGAAATGTTCATGTTTGACTTTTTAGTGCTGAAATTATTACAGAAAAACAGACTATCTCACTAGGGAAACCTTTTGATAGCAAGATAGCATTCTAAATTCTAGGTCAGCACACAGTTCAAGGAAATACATTAGACGCTTTGGACTAGCATCCAACTTAAAAGAACCATCTTTTATGGTTATAGGCTTTTACTCATTTCCAAATCCATGTACGTTTAGATGCTCTCTAAAGCATAGTTTGATTATCTTTATTTTAATCAATACAATTAAAGGGCAGAAAAGAGAAAGGAGAGACAATTTAGCTGGGAAAGACAGGAAAGAAAAGTAGAGGCTACTCAATCCCTTTAATTTATTGTACCAGATGATTATTAGCATGGGTCTAAGGGGGACAGATTCCAGAAACCATATGCTATTATCACTGTTATTTTTTTTAATGTTCATTTTTCTCATTTCTGAATTTTTTTCCTGTGAAAAGTGCTAAATTAGCATTAACATTTTTTTACAAATACATTCACATTGAAGGACACAGGATAAAATAGTACAGTAAGAAGAATAGCATAGCAGGAAAACCAGATGACTAAGAATCAGACCTGGGTTCTAAATGAAGTTCTTCCACTTGATATGATGTGACCACTTCATCAATTTCATCCTCTGTAACAAGGACAAAAGGCCAGATCTCTGCTGAAAGTCACTTTCAACTCTAAAAGGATAAATTATATGTGTCACATGCCACTGAGTATGGAACAAAATATTGGGATACTATTCATATAAGAAGTAGCAGCATGGCAATGCTAACTGGAAGGGTGGTAAAGTTAGTATCAAAGATTGCTTCAGTTTGTGAAAGGACTTTTTTGAGTAGAGTGGGGAGAGAAGAAATAATAAAATGTCCATAGAGATAGGCAACATTGAAGATGTGCTGAAATATAGGCTGGCTTAAGTTCAGTTTACAATATCATTTGCCTAAAATGGAAATAGCAGAGATGACTTACTGAGGAAAAACGTCTAGAATGCTAACACATGGGGCTCAACTGTTCCAAAGCTGGCTCAATGGAAAAGGATACCTATCGTGCTATAAGAAATGATGAAGGGGACAATTTCATCAAAATCTGAAACAGAATAAAATGAGCAGAACTAGGAAATCATACTATTGTTATTATGCAATAACAACAACACTGAAAAAAACAAACTCTGAAAGATTTAACATTTGATCAATGCAATGACCAACTACCATGGTTCCAGAGGACTGAAGCTGACAGAGGTGATGGACTCAATGTGAAGAATGATATATTTTTTTAGACATAGCAAATTAGGGGGTATGTTTTGTTTCATTATGCATATTTATTGTAAAGGTTTTGGCTTTTTTTTACAGTGGAAGTAAAGAAAAAGAAAAGCTTACTAAGCTTACTAATTTTTAAAAATGTAATTAAAACAACCAACAAAAAAGGAATTGCTGTTATTTTAATTTGTTACAAATACATTCATACAGAAGGATACAGGAAGCTGACTAAATAGTTCTTTTATTCACAACATGGTTATTCAAAGGAAGATCAGATTATAACAAATGAAACATCAATAGAGTGTTTGTTTTTTAAAACAAATGTGAAAACAGGCAAAGGCTCTTTTAATGATATAATTCCTCTGCCCTTCTTTCCTTTTCATAGGATTTAAGAGCTGAAAGGGAACACAGAAATCATTTACTCCAAATCCCTCATTTTACAGATGAAGAAACTGAAGCCCAGAGACTGGTGACTTACTGGGACTTGCCCAATATCACTTAGTACAGGATCAGGATTTAAACCCAGGTCTCCTGATTCCTAGCCCAATGGACAACTGTTCTTTTTTTTTTAAGGGACAAATAATGAAACCATATTATAATGAAAGTAACCACAGAAAACATACCAATAAGAGTAATAAACTAATAGGCCTCAAAATGCTTTTCATATTCAAAAGGGAAACATTATATAAAAGTTTAAAAAATATGTGCAATGTGTGATATATATGATCCTCCCTCCTCTAAAGGGATAGGTACAACAAATATTCTACTCTTAGTATATGTTAATGGTCACAGATTTAAATAAAATGCAAAGTCTGTGATATTAAGTTATGACTATTAGCAATTTTTAAAAAGGTCATGTTAATTTAATAATTGTTAGAATTAAATGTTAATAACCTCTTTATGTATCTTACTTATATTCTAATCCAACTTCACCATTCCCTAAATATGGTCATTAAAATTCCTTAAAGCACTTCCTTTGGTCATGTCATTCCCTATTATCTTTGCAAATCTTATCTTTCAAGGTAGAGGAAGGTGGGAACAAACCCATAGGCTACACATGTATACAGAAAAGCAAGAAGGGCAATTTGACTGGACAGTAAAATAGATAAAGAGGAATAATAATCCACAATAAACCTAGAAAAGTAGTCTGGCACCAGATTGTGGAGGTTTTTAAATGCTAAAAAGAAGAGTTTGTATTTGACCCTGTATGTAATAAAGAGCCACAGTTTACTTTTTAGAAATTTTTACGAAACTGAACTTTTGTTCTGTCTGGTTCTTTATAGATATATATATGTGTGTGTGTATATATATATATATGCATTTAATACAGGGTAATAAAAAGTCTTTTCTATTTGTATCCTCTTTTGAACTTTGTTTTCCTTTTTGCATTAAAAATTCTTATTGATGCTTCTTTTGCATATCTAACACTACCCACTAACTTATCACTCCCTTTCACTCCCACTTCCCAATAGAAGCCTCCCTTGAGAAAAATGTAGTCCAGAAAAAAAACAAATCAACAAACACATTGGCCATTCTGAGAATGCATATTTCATTCCACATCTCAAGTCTGTTATTTCTCAGTCAAGAAATGGGAACTATGTTTCATTATCAGTCTTCTGAAGTCATGATTTCTTGATATTCTAATGAGAATTCTGATTTAAAAAAAAATACAGGTGTGTATGCAGTTGGCTGGAGCAGCTGACTTGATATGTAGTGGGCTCCACATGGGACACCCACCAATCAGGACTTCGGGCACCCAAGGCAGAGGTATTATGATAAAGGATGCTGTTGAGAGATGATGAACAAAACACACAGAATGAGACATGCACTTTTTTAGACATGATTATGGTACAAATTTGTTTTGTTTGACTCTGCAGATTTACTATAAGGTTTTTGTTTTTCTTTTTTCTAATGGAGAGCAAGGGAAAGTAGGAGGGAAAGAAATTGCTTGTTAATTAAAAAAAATGGGGGCAGCTGGGTAGCTCAGTGGATTGAGAGCCAGGCCTAGAGACAGGAGGTCCTAGGTTCAAATCCGGCCTCAGACACTTCCCAGCTGTGTGACCCTGGGCAAGTCACTTGACCCCCATTGCCTACCCTTACCAATCTTCCACCTATAAGTCAATGCACAGAAGTTAAGGGTTTAAAATTAAAAAAAAAAAAAATTAAAAACAAAATGAAACAAGAAAGCCCAGTGTTTTTGTGTGGAAGACGGATTGGAGATGGAAAATATTTGAGGTACCTCAAAATATCAAATAACAAAGGATCAAATATCTGGGCAGCTAGGTAGCCGTGGATAGAGTGTTTGACCTGTAGTAAGGAAGACATCTTCTTGAGTTCAAATGTGGCCTCAGATACTTCTTAGCTACATGATCTCAGGCAAATCACCTACTTAACTTTGTTTGCCTCAGTTTCCCCATCTGTAAAATGAGCTGGAAAAAGGAAATGGCAAACTACTCCAGTATCTTTGCTAGGAAACCTCCTCCACAGACACACAAGGCATCACACAAAGAGGTATTACATGAGGCGAAAACTACTTTTAGGCATCTGAGCCCATGTCAAATGGTACCATCTTCAGAGGCAAACAAGAAATGACATAAAGGTAAATATGTAAATGGGAGTTGTTCAGATATCCCTACAATTCCTTTGTCTTTAGTACCTAACACTGCTAAATTGGGAAACTAGTATGGTAATCTATTCTCTGGTACAATCGTCTTCAATATTAAAACATACATCACAACAGTAAATGGCATTCTTGTCTACAGTAAAATGTACCAAAAATGGCTTCCCATTTTAAGGTAGGCATTTCCAGATCCAAAAAGAACTAGGTTCTTTAAAAAAAGTCATTTAGAATTTTTTTAAATGAATAAGCTACAGATAATAACTGGGAAAGGCAGATATGACAAAGGCTTTTAATCAACATTTTATGCTGTGCCTAAATCGCTTATAAGTTTTAGCTGATTACAGCCTGATGAAATTACTTGAATATGCAATTAAATTAGTCATGTTCCTAACTCGAGTGCAAAATAGTAGCAATCTAAAAAACTCTAAATTGTAACTCCTATAAAGAGAGTCACAAATATAAGTTATATTAAGCTTTCCCTAAAAGAAATACTAGACTTTTTCAATCAAACCTTGAGGCAGGGATTAAGAAGGGATGGAAGAAAGGAGTAATTGTATGAAGCTAAGGACATCAAGCCACTTGCATCTTTAATTTTAATCTCAGTTCCAATAAGCTATTCAAATATATATGGTTTTCCTTTTATATAGAAGTTTAAGCATCCTATAGAGTAGCATTAAAAGGTTAAATGCTGATGTAGTCCTCTCCCATATAATTTTAACAAGGACTGTTTTAATAGCTATTTGTTGTTTGGTCATTTAAGCCACATCCAACTCTTTGTGACACTACTTGGGATTTTCCTGGCAAAGATACTGGAGTTTCCTCCTCTGGCTCATTTTACAGATGAGGAAACTGAGGCAAATAGGGTGAAGTGATTTACCGAGATCACACAGTTAATATGTGTCTGAGGCTAGATTTGAACTCAGGTCTTCCTGACTCCAGGCCAGGTGCTCTATCCATTGCACCATCTTGTCAGATGTCAAATTCATAGAAAATCTGCCTAGTATATTATAGAATTAATTTTTTGAGCATAATCTGGCCATTATAACAACAGTTAAATTCTTCAGGTGTTACTATGAGAAAAATCTTTATTCTAACTCTCAGTAGTGGCAAAGACCTGGAAACTAAGGAGATATTATGTTATCAATTGAAGAATAGATGAAGAAATTATGGCACATTCACATTCATAGAATGCAACAGAATGCTAGTGTGCTGTAAGAAAAAAAATCATAAAAAGAGAAACCTGGGAAGATTTGTATGAAGTGAACATTTGTACGAAGGAAAGCAATTTATATGATATCAACATATTAAGCAGTTAAAGAACTCTGACCAGTGTAATTATCAACCACGATTGCAGGGGACAAAGGAAAGCTCCCTCCTTATCACAGGGAGGCATACAGTTTGGGACTGTATTTTTTTTTTTGCTGGAATTTGTTTTGATTTTGTATATTTGTTACAAAGGTTTTGTTATAGCACTTAGTATAGTGCCTGAAACAAAGTGGATGTTATATTGAAGGCTGAAATGAGAAAATTGGACAGAATAAATTTTAAGTTAAAAAGATTTAAAGACATGTTAAATAAGTATAAGTTATGCAAAAATTGAGTAAATACAGTCTGTCCATCATAACAATACTGTCAACTTCTTCAGGCTGAAGATGTGTGTGTGTGTGTGTGTGTGTGTGTGTGTAGATAATCTACACATCTGGGAAGAGAATAAGGAAGACATCTTGAGTTCAAATCTGGCCTTAGACCCTTACTAGCAGTATGACCATGGGCAAGTTACTTAACCTCAATTTCCTTATTTGTAAAATGAACTGGAAAAGGAATTGGCAAACTACTCTAGTATCTTTGCTAAGAAGCCCCTTCCCCCCTCCCCCAAGGTGTCACCAAGTCTCAGAAAACTGAAAATTACAACATATCTATGAATACGTATGTATGTATTAAGTATGGAGAGAAAGAAGAGCAGTCTAGTTTGGTACTTCCCCCCCCCCCCGAGTCTACAATGCCACAGATGAGAAGATATTTATTTATTATAAATGAGATTTTTAAGACAAAGGAATGGAACTTTGCAAAGCCAAAGCCATAGAGTTTTTCCCACTGGCAATTTGGTCAGAGCTCCCCCTATTTCTACAATCAAAAGGAAACAATCAGAGGCCCTGGGAAATTTTGAAAGGTATAAAAAAATTCAAAATATTGATAAAATATTATCAAAAGATCTATACAAACTCAATAGAAAAAGAGAGGAAAGGATGAGAAAGAAATGCAAACAGCCCAAAACTAAGGGTTAGGGATTAGGGGAGAAGGCAGAAGAGACTTTAAATCTACATTCATATACACACATACACACACACTCTAAAACTTCCATAGATATGTATTCTTGTCAATTTGAGGTCTCACACCAGTTTAAGTCTCAACCTCATCCTGTGCAATTCATCCTCCTCATCCTAAAATTTCTCCACAAAGAATCCAGTCAACAGACTTCCTCTAAATGTCTATAGTGTGTGGATACCTCCAGAACCTGCAGCCTAGAACCAATGAGCCACTCTAAGAGAAATTGAGTATATAGCTTTCAAGGTAGAATTCAGCCCAACTGCTTAAAACGCTACTTAAAGATAAAAAGATTATTTTATCACCATCTCCATTTAATACTTTACATCTGTAAAACACTTATATATGTGGATAAGGTCTCATTAGATTCTAAAGAATCCTACACAAAGGCATTATCTTCATTTTTACAAAGAAGGAAACTGAGGTTCAAGAGAGAGTATATGGTACAAGACTCTTTTCTACTGGACCTCACAGAGCTTCTCACACAATTGACTAGGCTGCTGTAATAGGGATACACCATAAGGACTGCCCTACCTTCCCAAAGCTTCTAGTCTAAATAATTATCACTTAAAAGATGTAAGCGCAAAGCTGAAGAAGCCATTTGCACTGAACTCCATTTACAAAAAACTGAGATCAGGTAAAATAAAGGGAAGCATCTACCAATTTTCTTCCAAAAGTTCATTTCTTCTATAGTGGAGCAATGCAATGAATGCCAAAAATAGAAGCAGAGGTACCCTGAACACTACCCATAGGGATAAGCACACCAGACAGCTATCACACCCTAGGGAAGCAAATGAATAATTACTGAATTTGGCATCCTGAGAACTATTCCTTGGGGAAGGAGAATTTCTTAACAATCACTTCACAGAAATAATTCCTGGCATTGAAGGAGCACCAGATCTAGAGTTGGAAGAGTTGATATTCTGCTGCTTAAAAGCTATGTGTTCTTAGATAAATTATTTTATCATTCCAAACTTCAGTTTCTTTATCTGTAATACCATGGGATTGCACTAAATCATCAACGAGATCCATTCCTAATCTATGATACTATAATAATAACAGAAGATCAGGAAAAATTTTTTACAATATACTTTTTTTGAGGGTGAATAATAGGAAGATGGAAATTCATGAAGGTAGGGAGAAAGTAACAGATATTATACTGAACTGGATGGGTAGAGTTTAATTCTATAGTCTATATTCATAACCACAGCTGTTTTGAGAAAGCTGTTATTCTCTCCTTTAGGGTCTATGCAATCATTCTAAACAGAAATGCTCTCCCCTAAAGCTGTGTGACCCAAGGCAAGTCACTTAACCCTGTCTGCCTCAATTTCCTTATCTGTAAAATGGGCTGCAGAAGGAAATGGCAAACTACTCCAGTTATCTTTGTCAAGAAAACAAACCAAAAAAGGGATCATGAAGAGTTGACTTAAAAAATAACTAAACACATATCCCCTAAATTCCAGCCACTTAAAACTCTAACCAGAAAACAAGAGCAAAGGTCTCTACTGAGCTTAATTATATTCCCCTCTAGCAGCAATGGCTCTTCTTTTCAAAAAGCACCCAGCTGTAGCTCAGCTAGAGGAGGTATGGAATTTGGTTGGCTATTTCATGTTTCTAAAAATGTACCAGTCAGATAGTTTTTTGATACAAGGCCCATGTAATTATAAAAACAAATAGACACAAATCAACTAAAAATGTTCCCACAGTGGGAACATGCCATAGTTCAGTAGGAGTTGAACAGCTTGGGAATGATAGCATTTAGAGACTAGTCAGGTGGTTGTGTTCTACTATGGAGTGGAAACTTCAAATTAGGTCAGATCTTTTTTCTTTTTCATGTACAATATACATCACTGGGAAAGAAAATTTCCTTTTAGAAAAGCCTGTTGTAGCAGCCTGCTACTTTTCTAACTAACTATTCAGCAATGAGTTTCTTTTTTTAACTTATTTTTTATTAATTTTGCTTTTAACCTAAATGACTAGTATAAATAGAATAAGGAAATACAAGGTTATGCTCTGAAAATTACCAAACAAAACAAAAATAAATCTTTAAAACTAACATACTGTGAAATTTTGAAGTTTACTCTTTATTAAAAAGAAACCCAGGGGGCAGCTGGGTAGCTCAGTGGATTGAGAGCCGGGCCTTGAGACGGGAGGTCCTGGCCTCAGACACTTCCCAGCTGTGCGACCCTGGGCAAGTCACTTGACCCCCATTGCCTAGCCCTTATGGCTCTTCTGCCTTGGTATTGGCTCCAAGACTGAAGGTAAGGTTTTAAATTTAAAAAATAAAAATTTACTTAAAAAAAAAAAGAAACCCAAAGGCTGTATTTTACCTATGTTTTATTTACTAATCTAATCTGGAACCTTCAAGTAATAAAATCAGTCTCTTTTCTCTTCCTATTAAACAATCCTGAAGCAAAAACAATGAACTGCTTTGCAAAATTAAGGCACTGAAGAATGATAACACCAGATGCCATAGCATTGCTCAAAAATCCTCCATAACTGTCTTCCCCTTTTTTACAGATTACATATCTATACAATTTTTAATCATTGTTTTCTGACATTTTGTAATCCATGTTCTCTCCCTCCCTCCTCAAGACAACAATGATACAGGTTATATATGTGCCGTCATACAATATATATTTCCATGTTTGCCACATGCTGTGAAAGAAGACATTTTGCTTACATCAGAGGAAAAAATTCGTGGAGGAAATAAAGTGAAAAATGGTTCAACAGTTCCTTCTATGGAAGTGGGCAGACTTCTTTGTCCTAAGTCCCTTGGAGTTGTTCTAGATCCTTGCATTGCTGATAATAGTTAAATTATCCACAGGTGATCACTACTTTATTGTTGTTACTGTGTACAATGTTATCCTGGTTCAACTCATTTCACTTTGTATCACTTCATATAAATCTTTCCAAGCTTAAAGTGATCATCTTGTTCATCATTTCTTATGGTACTATTAATAATATTCCATTATGATCAGAGACCACAACTTGTTCAGCCATTCCCCAATGGATGGACATCCTTTCTGTTTCCAGTTCTTTGCCACCACAAAAGAGTTGCTATAAATATTTCTGTACAAATAAGTCCCTTTCAGGTCAAAGGATATGCACAGTTTTATGGCCCTTTTGGCATGATTCTAAATTGCTCTCCAAAATGATTGGATCAGTTCTCAACTCCACTCAGCAGTGCATTGGAGTCCCAAAATTTTACACATCCCATCCAACACTTATCATTTTCCTTTCTTCGTCATATTAGCCAATCTGATGGGTGAGAAGTAGTATCTCAAAGTTGTTTTAATTTGCATTTCTTTAATCATGTGGAACATTTTTTCATATGACTAAAGATAGTCTTAATTTTGTCATCTGGGAATTTTCCGTTCATATCCTTTAACCCACCATTTGTCAGCTGGGGAAAGTCTTTATTCTTATAAACTTAACTTAGTTCTCTATATATTTGAGAAATGAAGTCATTGCCTGAGATATTTACTATAAATTTTGTTTACTAGTTTGTCATTTTCCTTCTAATCATGGTGGTAATGGCTTTGTGCAAAATCTTTCAAATTTAATTTAGTCAAAGTTAACTATTTTACATCTTGTAATATATTCTCTATGTCTTTTATATCCATTTAATTGCCAAATCTTGTCATTTCTACCTCCATCTCTAAGGTCTGTCCCCTTTATTCATTGATCTGACAGGCAAACTCTTTCATGCTCATCTAATCTGCTTGATCTCACCCTTTCTTTCTCTTTTAAAAAACCCTTACCATCAGTTTCAGAAACAACATAATGTACTGGTTCTAAGAGCAAAAGAGCAGTAAGAGCTAGGCAATGGGGGTCAAGTGACTTGCCCAGGTCTTACACCACTAGGAAATATCTAAGTCCAAATATGAACCCAGGACGTCCTATCTCTGGGTCTGGCTCTCAAGCCAAGCCACCCAGCTGCCCTCCCACCCTCACCCTTTATTTGTAAATCATGTCTCCATTTGACTTTACCTTGACATATGGCATGAGTATGGGTCTCTGCCTTGTTTCTGCCATATTGTTTTCCAGTTTCCCCAGCAGTTTGGATCTCTGGGTTGGTGGAACATTAAGTTACTAGGGTCATTTACTACTGTATACTGAATGCCTAATCTATTCCCATTTTTCTTAGCCAGTAACAGATTGTTTTGATGGGTGCTGCTTTACAATACAGTTTGGGGTCTGGTAGAGCTAAACCACATTCCTTTGTAATTTTTTTTCTTTAATTCCCTTCATATCTTGGGCTTCTGTTCTTCGAGACTTTACTCAGAAGTGAACTTGGTAGGCATATGTTAAGTCCCCTCTTTACATCTGAGCCCAGCTCCCAGGTCAACTCAGTGTGGCAGAGGAGAGGCTCTGAAAGTGGTATTTCCCTTTTACTTGTTACTCTGGAGAGAGCAGCTGGCCAGCTTGATATTGGGCAAGATAATATACCGAATGGAGGCTTGTGTGGGACAGCATCCCGGTCACCACGAACTCTGAAAGGAAATGTAGCAAGTCATGTGTTTTCTGTGGACTTAACCTATTAGTCAGACAATGATTTGGAAGCATGTGCCTAGAACCTATGCTCTACATGCTTATGTAAACCAACATTTTGAAATGTAAATTCTTAAGATTATTTTTATCATGGAGGCATTTATGGCACAGTAGAAAGACTGGAAGTCAAGATATGCCATTACTGGCATTTGCTAAGGCTATGTGGCTATGAAGAAGTTACTTCAATACAATTAACATTTCTCCAGTGCTACTGTGTACAAGGCATTGGGTACTAAGAAGGAGGGATACAATGACAAAATGGAAACAGGCCTGAAGGGCCTTACATTTTAATGGATGTTTAACTTCTCTGTTTACTCAAGTAAAAGAAAAAAACACTGAGAGAGTTAGAATAGATAAATCTAAAGGTACTCTCCAGGTCTTAACACTCCATTGATTTTCTGTGGCTTAAGCCAAATTACAGAATTGTTTGGACAAGTAATTTTTTCTTTTAATTAAAAAAAAAAAGTTCCCCATGTAAGAGTGTCCAGGACAGAGGACGTGACAAAGAGAAGGAGAACTCTGAGAGAAAGAGAAAACAAACACAAGAACTGGGGCTTTGTGAGATTCTTCCAACTCAGTATGATGGATCTACAGAAAAAAATAACTACTGTTAAAGATGATGATGACAGAGAGGAGAAGAAAAGCAAGAGGGATATGATGAATAGGAATACTAGGGGAGAAGAGGGCATTCGATTTGGAAGCTGAGACCAGTCTCCTGAGTTTCAGAGTTACATTTCCAACATCCTGCTGGCCGTATCCAACCAGCAACTCATATTCAACATATTCAAAACTGTAATCACCTCCCTCCACCACACACTTCCAACCTCGAATGAGACCAACCAGACCTCCCCACTGACCTCGGTATATCTGTTAGTGGCATGACCATTCTCTCACTTAATGAGGTTCAAAATCTAGATAGTCTTCCCTTATCCCTTACCACCCCCCCTCCCCTTACATCTAATCAACTGAAAAAATCCTGTGGATTATTTTTTTCACACTATCTTTAACGTCACTGTTAATATTCCATTCTTGGCATCCCAACCACAGCTTAAGACTTTCATTGTCATGGCCTGGAATGGTGTGATAGTAGGATCATCATCTACAACTTGCCACCTGTGTGTATGGTGTTGTTTAGTCATTCAGTCGTATCTGACTTCATGACTCCATTTGGGGTTTTCTTGACAAAGAGACTAGACTGGTTTGCCATTTCCTTCTCAAGCTCATTTGATAGATGAGGAAATTGAGGCAAACAGGATTAAATACCCTGCTGAAGATCACACAACTAGTAAGTGTCTGAGGCTGAATTTGAACTCGAGTCTTTCTGACTCCAGTCCTGGTGTTCTATCTACTACAACAACTAGCTGTCCTTACCTACCCAACTGTGAGCGCACTCCAAAGCTTTGTCCTAGGCCCTTTTTTTTCCCTTTCTTGGTAATCACACATCAGTTCCCATGGGTTTAATTATTGTATCTATGCTAAGGCCTCCTAGATCTATATTTCTGGCCCTCATTGCACCAATAGGCTGCCTCCTGGACATTTTCAACTAGAAATACCATCGGCGTATATGCAATAAAAGCTAGCATTTGATATAGTGCTCTGAAGTTTACAAAGCACTTCACATATATTATCCCATTTAAACCTTACAACCTTTTAAGATCAGTACTATTATTTTCCTCATCTTTTAGAGGAAACTGTCAGAAGATAAGTAAATTGCTTAATCACACAGCTAAGAAAGCATCTGAGACAGAATATGAACAAATCTTCCTTACACTAAGACCACTGTACCAAGTTCAACTCTTTCAAAACTAAACTCATTGTCTTTCTCTACAAACCCAACCCTCCTTTTGAACTTCCCTATTTCTATTAAGGGCACCATCAGCTTTCTAATCTCAGTCATGCTTGAATTCTTACTCTCACTCCACATATCCATTTAATTGCCAAATCTTGTCATTCCTATCCCTATCTCTGAGGTATGTCCCATTCTCTGCACTCATCTAACCCCCATTGTAGTTCAGGACCTCATCACCTCTGACCTGTACCATTGCAAGAGACTCCTAATGGTCTCTGCCCTGTACACTCCATCCTTCACGAAATGTACAGCCATGTATCCCCCCCTTACTTAACTCAAAGATATTCACTAAACACTTATTAAGCACCTACTATCTTCCAGGCATGGTGCTAAGTCATGGGTATACAAGTCTGAAAAAGGCAGTACAATTTAATGGGAGAAATCTACCAGCATAGGACAAAGTTGGTCTTTGAGAAGGGGGAGGAAGTACTTGGACAGGGTGGAGAAGCCAAAAGAGTCTAATTTGGGGGCAGGTGGGTATGAAATGAGGTGATATCTGAGGAAATGTCAGATTTGTTCCTTTTCTTAAAAGGAGTGTAGGGCTCTACCTTCAATTAGAGGGAATGTCCTCCTCCTTCCTCAACTGTTTCTGCAGAATTCCCAATTTCTCTGAAGGCTCAAATCAAATATCACCTTCTAAACAAGGTAATTCCTAATTTCCTAGCTAATGGTGTTTTTCCTGTTCCCACCCCCAATTGCTTTGTCTTAACATAGACATGTAGGTACAGAATCTCTCTCCAAGACAGACCTTAAGCCAGAGGAGAGAGATTATCTTCAAAGGATCATAGATGCAGAGCTAGAAGGAACCTTAGAGACCAAGTCCAATTCTGTCATTTTACAGATGTAGAAACTGAGGCAGAGAATTTAAGTAAACTGCCTAGTCACAAAGCAGGATTGAACCCAAGTGTCTTCCTTACCCCAGTCCTCCTGACCTCTCTACTACGCCATGCTGCCTTCTCCTCAGTGCCTAACACATACAGAGGTGCTTAATAAATGCTTGCTAGTACATAGCCCCTCTACCACTTCTCCATCTTCCATCACCCAATTTATTTCACACCTCACTGTAATAAGTAAATTTCCCCAAAGGGCATCCAATGGTCAGGTCAGTCTCTAGTTCAAAAGCTTTCAATGGCTTTCATCTCCCAACCAAATAAAGGCCAAACAAATGTCTTAGCTTAGAATTCAAGGAGTGCCTGCTTCATGTCACTTCTCCTCTTCAAACTCTACCAAACCAAGCTAATTCTTCCAGAACATACCATACGTTTGCCTTCCTCCATGCTACTGTTACATAATTCTCCCTCAGCTTACAAAGCCTCACCTCTCCTCACCCCCAGTTAAAAATTATAAAAAATTATGAAAATAACATCCATTTTAAAGTTTTTCAAAAGTGCTTTTCCTGATCTCAAGAAATCTTTCCAATGAACTCCCACCATCCTAGTTTTAACCTTTCCTAAAATGCAGTGGGGACCTCTTATCCTCAGTCTTGTTTTCTGCTAACGGGAGGTCAGGAGGTTAGGTCTGGTACCCCACTTTTATGTTCACTTTCAATTTCTGAGGGTTTTGGGGGGTGATGTGGGAGGCTACAAGAGAGAATACATACCTAAGAGGGCAGAGCATGTGTTCGATTATATCTGCATTTTCAATCATCCATGGTAGGGCTCAGAACCTATCTCCCAAGAATATGGGGGTCCTCTTTTCTACCTTAGCTCGGTAATCTTATATACACAGGAAGAAAATTTTTGCTGAATGAATCTGTGTATGACATCTCTGCATGGGAAGACATAAAACAAGTCAAACATCCAAAAGCCCCATACCTACAAAAGCCCAAAGCTAACTCTGGTTTCAGTGAGATATAGGTTTATATTAAAATGATAAATTAAGCATATGTAGAATGTATATTGAATTACACAGACCATAGATCACATTTGGATTTTATTTAAGACACAGAGAGAAATGTGAACTATGTGTCAAACCAACAAGGTTCATATATTTACTATGATGAATAAAAATGGTATAGCAATACTCTCATTTTTTTCATGAAGTTTATAAGAATCTACTTCTAAAGAGAAGAATGATATAGATACACATAAAATCTAAAAAAAGGACAAAACTATATAAGTGAAAACTTTTCTAAGAGATATATTGTGAATAAAATATATGAACTTTGATAGCCATGTTGATACATAGTACTAGCATTAAAAAAGTAAAACACAATCTGCCTATTATTATTATCATCATCATCATCATCATCATCATCATTATTACTTAAACCTTTATCTTGCCTCTTAGAATCAATACTGTGTTTTAGTTCCAAGGTAAAAGAATGGTTAAGAGCTAGGCAATGGGGGTTAAGTGACTTGCCCAGGGTCATACAGCTAGGAAGTGTCTGAGGCCAGATCTGAACCCAGGACATCCTGATTCTGAGCCTGGCTCTCAGTTCACTGAGCTACCCCAACTGCCTTTTGCCTTTTATTGCTTAGAAAATAAATATTTGAAGTATATGAAGGAATTTTTAGGAGATGGAGAAAGAATATGGGTAAGGATGGATAAGGGATGTTCCAAGCATAGAAAGTCCTATTTTAAAAGGAATATAGCCAAATAGCATATTGATTTTTGGAGAGCAAGATGGAAATTAAAAAGAAGACTCAATGCTGGAAGGGATACCCAACACCAAATGATGAAGTAAGAATCCAAAAATGTTGGCAGGTTGTAATGATGGGCTGGATATAAGATTAAATGTAATAATATAAATATAAAGTTTTAAACACTTGGGGTTCAAAAATACAAGCTGGCTATGGAGAAGTTATGGATTTTAGTGGGCTGCAAAGCCAATGTCAACACTGACATTATTTCATTTTTTACAAATGAATCCCTAGTGCCTGCACATAGTAGGGTGCTTTAATGCTTACTTATTAATTGTTGAAGCTAAAAAAACTAAAGCAATTTTAAGCTACATTAAGAGAGGTAAAGAACTGAGCTCATAAAAAGTAATAGGCCACTGGACTCTGCCATGGTCAGACCATATCTAGAATTTTGTGTTTAGCTCTAGACACAGTCAGATAGAATATTTAATTGGTGAGGGAAATGGAAACCATCACAGAAAGAAAAGCTAAAGGAAATGAGGAGAAAAAATTCAGGGAGGGCTTAAGTTGTACTGAAGGGCTTAAAAAGCTATCACTGTAGAAAAAAGCTTAAATAGACTTTACCTGGAACTAAATATGGGAACAAGAGGTATTGGATGGAAGCTTCAAGGGAGCATATTAAGGTTTGATTTAATGAATTATAATAGACAACTCAGATTTATATAACACTTTAAAGTCTGAAAACCCTTTTTCCTGACCATGACCCCTAGAAGTGATGAGCTTTTCACAGCAAAGAAAACTGGGATTTGGAGATTAAGTAACTTTTTCCAGGTCTCACAAGTGTGTGAGAAACAGAATTTGAACCCAAGTCTCCTGCCTTCAGTCAAAAAGTCTTAACAATAAGGGCTATCGAAAAGTACAGAGGGCTCCCTCTACAGGTAATCAATTGGCTTCAAGTCTTTAAGTGAAAGCTGGATGACTGATTACTTGTTGGGGATAATCCTTCAGGTTTCATTTGTACTGAAAGACCCCATGTGTCTCTCACTCACTATGTGAGTGAGGCGATATGTTTTCAGTAGCAAACAACAAAAAAAGCAGACAAGAGAAAGAGGGATAGGCCTAGATAATTTGAGGGGAGAAGCATTTGGTGAAATATTGGGGGTAGGGGGGGTGAGGGGAGGAAGGATGGCAACACATTTGAGAAGCACAAGACTAAAATAGCAGACAAAGAAAATAATTTCCTTCCATGCACTGGAGACAAAAATGTAGATTTAGTCATTGCCAAGATCCAGCCAAAATAGAGAAATGAAGATATAGTCAAACCGCCCAAAGGGAAAAAACTTCATTTGGAATGGATCTTAAAACCCAAAGGATAAGGAACCATAGATAACTACAAAATTTCATGTTTTGAGGCTGATATGTGAAATCTTATCTGTCCTCAGGCCCAAGACAAGTTGCAATGTAAAAAAAATAAACTTCCACTTTGAGCTGCCTAATTCAGATTGGTAGACAAAAGGGTGAATGAGGAGAGAAAACTGTGCAGAACAAATGCCAGATAGAGACACCAGAGAGCAAGAAAGATTAAAAAGGTGGTATCAGACAGTCTTAGAGTTAGAAAGGACTTAGAAGATAATCCTATTCTAACCCTTTTATTTTACACTTGAACAAATTAACCCAGCACAGTGAAGTAACCAAACTCAGGGTACAGTTAGTGGCAAAGCTATGATCAGAAACCCATGTCCTCCTAGTTCAATGGTCTTCATACTAGAAAAGATGAGTAACTACAGTCTTCTACAAATACCGAGAGGCAAAAAAAAGATAAGGTCTTTTTAATTTTATCTGCCAAAGGAGATTCAGAGAGGTGAAGAAATCCAATTAAACCTAGCTTTCTTAACAAACCCTCTGAATCATGAACCTCTAAGAGTAGCTTTGAAAAAAAGTTCATGTAATTCTCCCCCTCCAACCCTTACTCTCCAATTAAGAGTCTTTAAGTTTTAACTTTATAAAAAATGAGAAGGATGGAGAAGTTTTGTTAAGTCACTATATATATACATTTTTCAAGAGAATCAGTAATCTTAGGATATTTTTGTTTCACTTTCAGGTGAAATATTTAATTAAAAATTTATAGATAATTGTTGACCTGGGGTTTTGGGGTTTTTTGTGGTTTTTTTTTGGCCTGAGGACAAAAAAAAAAAAAAAAAAAAAAAGGAGAAGAGACAAATACCTAAGCAATAGAAAGGAAGTCAGATCATATCCCAAAGTAGAGATTCTCATGGGGATACTTTTCTGGATTATCTCAGGGAGTGTCTGACAAACTGATTTTTTTTTTTTATTCTTTTAGAACCAGGGAGAACAAGTCTGATTTCTTTTCTCCATGACAATCTTAATAAGTGCCTCACTTAGCGAACATGTCCCTTCTCAAGTCTTTTTTCCAAGCTAAATATTTCTGATTCTTTCAACTGATCTTTCTGTTCTTGGTTTCCTTTTATTTCTCCTCATCATTCCGCTTGTTGTTTGTCAAGTATCCTATCTAAACTGTGGTACCCAGAATTGAACTCAAAAATCCATACGTAGTCTGACCAGAACAGAGTACAACTGGGTTTTTGCCTTCTATGAGGTGTACATTATAACCCCTTCTTACTGAAGTTTTAAGATTGCTTTAGGGTTTGGTTTAGGTTTTTTTGGTGTTTTTTTTCAGCTTCTGTACAAATGTTGGCTCAATGAACTAAACTCCCAGATCTTTTAAAATGTGCTCCCCATTTAAGGCATAAAAAGAAAATTAATTTACCTGCTACTCCCCAAAAGGCCAATGAAAAATTAATAGTTAAATCTTAACTTTTTGGTCAACATCGAGAAACAAGACATCTGCAAGGTTGAAAGGACCAAGTTGCAATGTTGCAGCTCTTCCGTCTTTTTAACTCTAATACAGCCCTTCCTGTAACTGATCCAGTTAAGTATGTCTCCACCACCAAGCCAGTCCCCGGAATTCGCAACTCCGCCTATCCCTTCCCACCCGGCAAATAAACCACTCACCGAATTTCTCAGTTGTACGGATTCCTGTGACCTGATTTGGGCAATACACACTATACTACAGATTTGCCACCTGGAGCTGTGAGGTGAAGTTAACTCACAACTGAAAGGGGGTAATTTTCACCCTTAACTCGCAATAGTACTCAACTAGTACAAGACTCAAGACTCTTAAAAGATCTAGTAAACGGGATTTTTGGCAGGGGAAGAGGGAAGAAGGGAAGGAAATGATGTTTGAAGGAAAACGCTAAATAAGCTGTTTTCCTTACAAAGTAAAAAAGACACACTCCTCCTCTCTGTTTCCCTCCTTCCCTAGCCCCCTCACCATCCTGTACTCAAGTTTCCGAGCAACCCTTCCTTCCCACCCCTTCCTCTCTCCCTAGAGGTAGTCTGCTCTAGGCTCATGCACGCAGCCAACCAGCTCCCGCCGCTCTCATGGGCTGATGTTGGGGGGTAGACGGGGTCGGCAGCGAGGCTCTTCGCTTCCTACCTCCCTAAAAGGCTGCCTTTGCCGCTCCCTTGGAGCCACCCTGCCTCTTCAGCCAGTCTCACCCGTCTCACCACTCATCGCAAGGTTTGAAAGCCATTCCTTTCTGGTTTTAATAAAACCAAAGCAGTCCCAGGAAAGCAATCTTTTCCACCCTGGTCCTGGGGGAAGGGCTGCATACACAGGCACGCGCACACACAGACACACACCGACAAACAGACAGACACCCTCTAAAGCCCAGCTTGGTTTGCTAAGGAGATTAAATCATGAAACCTAACAGCCGCCTCTTTTCGTGGCCTGGGGAGCAGAAATGGACTCAAGGAGCCGATTTTTTTTTTTTTTTTTTTTTTTTTTGTCTCAAGATGACCACAGCAGGGGAAATCCTACTCAAAAAACAAAACAAAACAAACAAAAAAACCCTCCTTCAACATTTGTAAATCCACCCAAACGGAAGCCGCAGCAGCAACAGCTCTCCCGACCTCAGAGAATCCATCCAAACCCGGTCAGCCAACAACCATAGAGAGACCTACCACAGAGAACCCTATCTACTCCGCCCCGCATTTAGGTCTCCTTGCAGAGTCCGTGCATCCACACAGAATGTTAGGTGGGGAAAATCAGCCTGTACTCGTTTCCACTAGCCTAACAGGTGCGACAGGCATCGGTGGGGGAAAACTCTTCTTTGAATAAGATCGGAGTAAAATAAAGGATTGGGGAGGGAGGATGGCGAGAACCTACAAAATCTACCCCCAGTTCAAGCACCTTCCAAAAAGGCATACTTTTCCATGCCCCAGAAGGCGACCGAAAGAAAACATACCTCTTCCAGCCTACAGTGGTGAAGCGGGAACAGCTGCATTCATAAGATAAACCATTCTCAAGCTCGGTCCAGCCTTGAGAGAGCAGTAACAGAAAATGTAATGCTAGAAGGCAAGCCCCTCTGCTTCCTTCATTTTTTTTTTTTTTAAAATATCTGCCACGGCAGAACAGAAGCTCCACTACGAAGTTTCCTAAAGCTAAGAGCTTACCTCCTTAGACCGAGTAGCAGCAGCTTTGCGAAAACAGCAACAGCTACGGCAGCGGCAAACGCTGGAGCGGACAGCCGGCTCTTTCAGGCTGTCACGCTAGAGCAGAAGAGGATGTGGGAGGGAGGGACGAGGCAGGGAGGAACCACGAAGATGAGAAGAGGAGGGAGTTGGGTACCTACAATAAAACGTGGGCTGATTGTGACGTCACAATGGCGCGATGGGCGAATAGGAAACCGAACTATGAATCAAGTTCTATGATGTCATGTGTCACTAAGGGCCAATCCTGAAACAATAGAACTTTCGTGATTGTAAATTTGAGAATCCAAAGCAGTTGGGCTGAGGGGGGTGGTCCCCTCTAGTTCACGTGTCTACCGTCAGTTTTAGCCGCTTTCTTCCCAATAAGCCTGCGTGAAAAGAAGAGCCTGCGCAGTAACAGCAATGAAGTTCCCGCTGCCCTAAACACTTTCAGATAGTCTTAATCCCAAAGAATGCCAGATTGTATTACTGCTCTAGCAGAACCTTACCCTTGTACTGAGCATGCCCAGCAGGAGGGGCTGTTTCCAGCGCTCGGACGGCAGACCGCTACTCGCTACACGGAGTTTTTAGGAAAAAGATTTGAATGAACAAGAAGGCAGGAGAGAATGTTTGGCTTTTAAATTGCAGAAGGGCAAGGACGTCTAGGAAAAGTGGAAAGCCATTCAAAAAACCTTGCCTGGTGTTGCCTTGATAATATTTTAAACCAAATAAATTAGGGTTTTTGTTTTTTTTCTTTTTGAGACGATTATGTAATGGATGTGATTCCTTGAATGGGAGAAGAGGGCACCTAATAGGATGACTGGCTTCTTGGAAGAGTAGAGGATCCTTGCTGGCTGGTAAATGTGGCCACAGAATTGGGCCCAGGATCATTTTCTGTCATCACGAGTAAATTTCAGCTTCCATCATTTGGGAAATCAGGGATTCTCCTTCAGGAATCCTTGCCCCTCTCCATCTTTATCTTTCCTTAAAGATCTTCGAAGTTTTACAGGTATTTCTAGTTTTCCTTTTGAACTGATGAGAATTAGATTTAGGAGTCAGAAGCCCTGGGTTTGAATTATGACTTCCCCACTTAGTAAGAACTAGTGACGTCACTTCACTTTTCCAAGGAATTAGTAGTGTCTTCATTTTAAAAATGAAAGGTTGGATGAGGTGATCTCTAAAGTCTTCTCTACCATAAGAACCTCTTTGATCCCCATTCTAGTTTGCTCTAGTTAACTTTAAATAGAGATGCTGAAATATGTCTAGCCTTAGGCTTCAGTTATTTGGATTGCCAAATTGTGGTATATTTATCCTATAATAATTCCTACTGGATGTCTCATTTTTCTCTCTTCCCCATTACCAAGCACAATGGATGCTTAATGGTTGGTGAGTGAATGATATCCCTCTCCTCCAAATCTCTTGAAATGCCCATTTGGTTCTCCTGGATTCTGAAAGTAGAAGTACTTTGACCTAGGGTCTTTTTTTAAATTGGCACTCAACCAGTGTCCTGAGTTCCTCCTTAATGCCTTTGTCCTAACAGCTCTTTGCTGTTTAAGTTTTTTCATTCCTTTAGATTTTACAGTTTCTCTAAAAGCCTCCTATCTCTTCACAACTTCTCTAACTCACTTTATTGGACCTTATATTCTCTGCTACTTTGTTCTCAAACTTATCTCAGAGTTATCTCTCTGGACTATGATCTCTTTTGTAATAAATATTAGCTAGCCATTTCTACAACATAACTGTGTTTTGCTTACTCTGACTCCAGCCAACTTGAAGGTCCACATAGGATTGGAGAAGGAAGGTTTTGGTTTTTGTTGTAGTTGTTGAAAGTGTGTGCCTTGACTTTGTCACAATGGAAAGAATAACTAAGACATCCCTGATAAAGAGACGGAAGTCCTCTTTAAAATTTTATTAATAACTTTTGTTTTTATATGATCTTCATTTATGTATCCCTTTCCCTGCTCCATCCAAAGAACTAGCTCTTTTAACAATAAAAAAGGAAATACTAATCAATACATCAGCCAATTCTGATATTATATGCAATATTTCATTCCCATTACCCTGAGGGAGTTGGTTCTTAAAATAGTAACAAGCTTAAAGCATGAATTCAACAAACATTAAAGTACCTTACCCTGTGCTATACCATGTTCTGAAGATACAAAGACAAAAACTAACCTGCCCTGAAGGAGCTATTATTCTTGGAGGAGAGGAAGTTACAAAGTAAGTTAATATAAAGTTGATAAATTTAAATACTGCAAAGAGTAATTTCAAGATGGTAATGGCTAGAGGGACCAGAATGGATTAACATAGGAGATATTTGTGCTGTGCTTTGAAGGAAGTTAGAAAATCTAAGTGGAGGTGAGAAGGGGAATACATTCCAAATCTGAGGGACCACTTGTACAAAGTCATGGAGGAAGAAGATTGAAATGTGCATACAAAAAATAGCTAGCAGATCATTTTGACTGGAGTACATAAAAGCAAATAGTATTTTTATAGTAGACATAATCTTTATTGTGGATTAATAGATGCCAAACTAAAATTTTGTAGATTAACCTTGAGAAAAACTGTTGATGGTCCTTGAGTTACGGGATGGGGATTAAAGTGTTCAGAAACATTTTAGGAATATCACTTTGCCAGCTGTGTGAAGATATGTTGGATTGGAGATATAAAAAGTAGAGTCAAGGAGACCAGTTAAGAGGTCACTGAAATAATCTAAGTGGAAGGTGATGAGGAGATATAGAAGTTTGAAATGGGGATAATTTTTAAAAGAAAATATTAAACCATTTTAGTCATACTGAGTTTGACATGCCCAAGTTATCAAGGAATATCAGGGTAAAATCTGGAAGCAATAATACACAACTAGATTTGTGTAGCAATGTTAAGGCTGTGTATTGTTATCTTGCTAAGATGACAAAATATTAAGTAGTCTCAGTGACTGGATCTGAATCAGCAAGTTATCATTTGCCATTTTAACAAGATCCCGAAGAGCACATTTATATTCTATAGGCAGAAGGGCTTTCAGAAAAAGACTTGGTGTCTTATAAACTTATGAAGCTGATTAGAGGAATTATACTTACAGCTGGATATACTGATTTTGGAGTTAACTGCAGAGAGAATATCATTAAATCTTTAGAAGCTAAGGAGATAACCAAGCAAAAACCAAGCAGAACTGTTTTTCAAATTGACACAGGAGAAAACATAAGATACAATATCAGGCTCATCAAAAGACAGCATTCAGAGTTTATCAATTAGTCTTTGAACTGTTATATGGTTGTCTCAAAAATTGTTTCATGTGTGTTATGGCTTTAAGCTGAGCACCAAAGACTGTTGAGATCACTACTGTCCATGTAGCCTATGTATCTTACTTCATCACTTACTCTTACTCCATCACTTACCCCTGTATTTGCTTCTTCCAAAATTTGAATTAAAAAAAAAATAACTTCCCTTTGTACATCCGAACTATTATTCATCATGGATCATTATGAAAAAAGTTTATTAAGTTCATAAATGCCTGTTGAATTTAGTTTAATTGAATTAGACAAATTCTAGTTAAATTATAGAGTTTTCAATGGCCTGGTCCAACCCCTTCCTGCCCCTTTGCCTCCCTGCATGAACCTTTTTCTTCTCGGTGTCAGTTTTCACCCACAGGTCTGAATATTAATCCTATCTAATACAAATGTTTTTTTTTAGTATGTAGAATTATTCTTACTTTGAATGATGAAAAAGGGCTAATGATACATTTGTCATATTGTTGGAGTTAACTCAAGGAAAACAAATGAAAGTTCAATTACAGTATTATTCCAATTAGCAAGAATTCTTTGACTTAATTATACAGTATGTGCCTAAGGTATGCATGAGTGACACAATGAAGTCTACTCTTTGAGAATGGATTAGATTGCTTGCCTCTGTGTAATTTAAGTTTACCCCTAGGTAGAATTACACAGTAAATCAGAATTAGGAGTAAAATGGGATTACAATGTAATCCCATGTAGTAATATTACACAGTGGCATAGTAGTAGTAATACTCTGTATTATAGTATATATAACACAAAACTCTGGGTTGGAATCCTGCCTCTGAAACTTTTTAGCTATGAGACTGAAAAAATAATTTAACCTCTACTTGCCTCAAGCATATCCCTTGAATATACCTATTATGTTGTAGAAACATTTGTGTTGACAAAGGGGAAAGTTCCTATAGAACACAGTAGGGATAACCTTTCATATGCATTTCTTTCTCTTCTTTCTCTTTCCATCTTGAATGTCATACCCATAAGTATTGCACTGTCTTTCTAGTAGCATGGAAAGATGAAAAAAAAAAACCTCAATAGCCAGTTATCTTTACCCTTAGATGCCAAGGTTTCCCCTTCTTTTGCCACTTTGACTTGACTTTCCCTTGTGTCTAGCCATTTTCCAAAAAACAACTGAGTCTACACTCAGCTTTTTGCTATTCATCAATTGAAAAATAATTTGTTGACTCTCTAGGGCAGTGATGGCAAACCTTTTTGAGACCAAGTGCCCAAACTGGGAGGGAAGAAGCACTCCCATTGGGCTGCTGGGAAGAGAGGCTGGTGATGGGAGAAATGTCTTCAGGCACAAGTGGAGAGGGGAAAGGGAACTGCCCTTTTCTGGCACACATGCCATAGGTTCACCAATACAGCTCTAGGATCTTTTTCCATTTAATTCCCTGTCATTGGCATCTTTATCAGGGTGTAGGAGCAAGGGAGAGTAGATGGAATTCAATTCAATAGTTTACTAAATACTACTAAGAGCATGTGAGCTTGATGCTTAGATTTTCACAGATGCACAATGCAAATCAATCACATATTTTCCTAGTAAAGAAGTGAGTCTGAGGAGAAGGTTAAAGGGACTGGCTAAAAAGATGGAGAATTTTACTATTGCCTATATATTTTTGGTTATAGCCAATTTAGGAATTTGTTTTATTGGTATATATGTTTGTTTTGAGAGCTTTGCTTTTTGTTTTCTTAATTGTTCAAGTGGAATGGGAAGGGGGAGAGGTGGTGCATAATATATGCTTGTAAATATACATTAAATAAAAACATGTCTCTATTCAGACTGTTCCCTTTTAAAGGGAAATTGAATGTATTTTTTCATAACTACCACTGTCTCCTCTGAAGTATTAAAGTCTGAAAAATGTTAATTCTCCTTCTAAAGTATGTTCTGTTTCAAAGATACAGATGAAGATTGGAAGAAAGAGGCTATTTAAAATTGTATAATTTTTTTCTTCTGCTTTTCCTATAAATCAATTTTCTAATAAATACTATGTACTTTTTCTAGAACATACCATGACAGATGCAAAGCTTTAATTAAACAGTGCAATCATTTAAAAGGAGGCTTTATTTCTAAATACCTATTTTCAATTTTTCAAATTATAATTTTATTTTCAAATAATATGTGCTTTCACATACATTATTTCATTTCATCTTCATAATGATTATAAAAGGTAAAACAGCTATTCTTATCCCCATTTTTCCAGATTAGGAAACTATGTGACTAGAGACAAATCACTAATCTTTCTTAGCTTCAATTTCTTCATCTGTAAAATAAAATTTGACTAGGCCCTGGGGTTCTTATTTTTTCCTGTGTCATGGACCCTTTGGGAAGTCTAGTGGAGCCCAGGATCCCTTTTCAGAATGTTTTTAAATACATAAAACAAAATATATGGAATTACAAAGGAAATCAATTATACCAAAACTCAGTTATCAAAATATTTTAAAACAAATTCAAAAATCCACTAAAATCTATCCACAGACTCAAGGTTATGCTGAAGCCAGCTTTTATAGGCCAGCAGATTACTAAATTTTTGATGTTCATATTTACACTTAGATATTGGCAAGCTACAAATCATGATTTATAGTTTTGAGTGTCAAGACTTACGTGATGGAGAAAATGTCAATAATGTAGATTAAACCGAAAAGTGTACATTTTCCTGCCAGAAGTGATTTTTAGACATTTAACATGAAACCCTTGGGGGTCCATGGACTATAATAAATTTAAAACCCAAATCAAATATTCTTTTCTTTATCCAAATCTAATGATCCTATTGCTTCCCCCATATTCCATAGCTACTGGCAGGCAAGTCTAGAAAGCAGGACTCCAGATTCTCATCCCACTATTTTTTTTTACCAGCTAGACTATATTCATACATACATATATGTATATATATATGAAACAACCATTAGTTCTTTGCAATCTACCTTTTCCTCTTTTTGTTGACTGCTAGGTTTTAGCTTTGACATATATAACCAGCTTGTCATTCTGGGGTATTAGGCCAGAATAGGAAAGTAAAAACTACTTTTGCTTAAAAAAAGAATTATATGCTCTTTGTAACATTTTTGTTTTAAAACGGTATATTCCTTTAAAAAAATATAATGTATTCTGTTTTACAAGGAAATGCTTTTATTTACATGGTTTCTGTAGCAAGTACAGTTATCATATCCTAGTGACCCAGTTCTATCATTTATAAAATAAACCCTCTAAAATTAAGGATCAAGTGATTAGTCATTCTTTGTCAGTGATACCTTGCATATTTGCATCAATTCTTAATTCCAAATTTTAAAAGCCCTGCCTTTCGTACACCAAAAATGTTATACACACTGCTACGTATCAGAAATTGCTAGCATGTATTTATTTTCACTATCTTCAGTTCTTGCATTAGCCTAAGCTGTCTAAATTAATTTTGGAATGCAACTAAAAAAGAACAGACAGATCATACACCATAGAATGTTGGAGCTGGAAAAGACATTAGAGATCATCTTGTCCAAACTTTTCATTTTACTGATGATGAAATTGAATTCCAAGGAGGTTAAACTTGAATAGGTAGTTGCGAAGCAGAATAGAAGTCAAATGCAACTTTTTTAAAATGGAGAAGCAGCTCAATCATATATGGAGAATATTGTAACAAAATAAGGGTATTTACATATACAGCACAATTCTGTTCAAAGTAAACACTTCTCAAGGCCAAATTCATCCCACCAGAACTTAATAAATCATCTGTCCTTTTGGTTTGATAATATCAGAAATTTAATTTCTCTTTTGTTATTTAACCTAACATGTTAAAATGACTGTTTTCTGTCAAAGATAAATTTATGAAATGATATTCTAAAAGCTGCCATACCACATATATCAAGTAATTCCCATTAACATTACTCTTTGTGGTTTACAAGAGGCCCAGTTTTGCAGTCAGAAGTATTAGGTTCAAATTCAAGCCCTGCTTTCTTACCGTCCATGTGATGTTGGGCAAATTTCTGTTTCTAATCTCGCTTTTCCCTTCTGTAAAATGAAGGAATAAGACTATATATGTCTTCATGGTTTCTTCCAGGTTTAAATCCTATCATTTATGTCTTACTACTTTTTTGAAGTAGCCCGGTAAGGCAGATAATGAAGAATATATTTTTTTTAAACCCTTGTACTTCGGTGTATTGTCTCATAGGTGGAAGATTGGTAAGGGTGGGCAATGGGGGTCAAGTGACTTGCCCAGGGTCACACAGCTGGGAAGTGTCTGAGGCCGGGTTTGAACCTAGGACCTCCTGTCTCTAGGCCTGACTCTCACTCCACTGAGCTACCCAGCTGCCCAATGAAGAATATTTTTATTCCAATTTTTTGGAAAAAAACTGAGGTTAAGAAAGGATAAATGAGTTGTCCAATGTTATTTGACTAAGTGGAAGAACAGGGACTTGAATCCATGTTGTCTTTTAGTTAAGCCCCTTTTCTGTTACAAGATGCAATTTCCTCATTTAATTTTTAGTAGTCACAACATTTTTTGAACCATAAATCAATTTTAGCCACTTTTATGGTGAGCAAAATATAGTATGATTTATTATAATCCTAATATAGGTTATTCAACTCTACATTATCAATTTTCATATAATATTTTTCTCATTTGTTTTACTTTCTGGGCTTTCTTAATGTACCTTAGGAAGAGAACATATCCTTTTTAAAAAGGGAATAATGATTCATTTAGTATCTACTATATGCTAGTCACTGTGCTAAGTACTTTATAAATACTGAAGCTCACATCTCTATGTGGTAGAAGCTATTATTATCCTCAATTTTAAGTTGAGGAAAACAGAAGTTAAGTGACTTGCCTAAGTAACATCTGAGGCTGATTTGAACTCAGATCTTTCTGACCTAGTGGTTTATACCTTGTGCCCTCTGTCTCTCTGATAGGCCCTACAAACACTTAAATAGAAACATCAGACATTCACATCTCAAGGACTCTACTCTGGAGACAAGAGAGAACATATCCTTTTTGGTAATTTTGGGGCTTGTATTAAAAAAAACAAAACACATTGGCTTAGAGTCAGAAAAATTGACTCTCCCCCTTAGTATGCAACCTTGACCTTGGGCTAGCCACTTACCCATCTGAATTTCTGTTTCAGCATCTATAAAATGCATTCAAACATTCAGCAATCATTTATAAAAACCCTTAGCCCACTAAATGCAAGGAAATAGGTAAAGAAAGAGTAAGTTGGGGAAGAAAATACAAAGACAAAAATAAAAAATCCAGGACCTGATCTCAAGAAGTTTTATATCTACTCTACTGACTTCAAAAGAGTGGTTATATGAGAATAAAACCAGATCATAGCATTTAAAGCTGAAGGAATCTTAGAAATCACCTGGTTTGCCACTCCATGTCTGTTTTAATAGATGTGAATACTGAGCCCAAGCGAACATAAGTGATTTTCTGGAATGGAGATCTTTTGATTTCCAATCTAATGTTTCCAGTACAGCATGTTGCCTCTTTGATAATGTGAATGCACCTTTTAAAACTGTCAAGTGCTACATGCATACAAGTTAGTATTTTTGGTGTGTTTTGATTTACCATTAAGTCAATATATGAAGTTAAGAAGGCTGTTCTAGTGTCTTTTTATAAAAGAGAGATTGGAAGTTTATATAATTTTATCTGTATGCTCTACTGAGATAGGATCAATACTTCTAAGTCTCTAAGATTTTATCACAAGTACAAACAGTGAAAGAAAGTTAGTTTATACTACCACAAGAAACAGAATGCAAGATGCAAAATGGCTTTTGATAACTGTCAGTATTATAGCTTCTAATCCCTGTAATCTCTTCATATTTCCCTAATAAGTACAAAACCACATTTGCATACCCAATGTAAGTACTGTCAAGTACACAAATGGGTCTGTGATCTCAATGATGTTGATCCTAAAGATGGACACATCCATACTAGTTCATTCTGTGTACCTCTTGTCCATATCATGCCATGACTTCATCACAGGGTTTCCTAGGGGAGAAGTTCATAACAAACAATAGATATGTTCAAAAGAGGAAAAATGGACAAATTTGATTATATAAAATCTACACGTTTTTGCACAAACAAAATTAATGCATAAAAAAGTAGGAAATTTGGAAAGGACTCTTTGCAACAAATTTCTTAGATAAAAGTCTCATTTTAAAGATATATAAAGCATTCAAATTTATATGATTCAAATTTATATGATAAGAGCTATTCCTCAATTGACAAATAACTAGAGGATATGAATTGGCAGTTTTCAGAGGATGAAACCCAACCTATCAATGGCCATATAAAAAAAAAGATATTCTAAATCACTAATAATTAGAAAAACATACATTAAAGCAACCCTATCCCCATCAGACTGGCAAACTTGGCAGGAAAGGAAAATGACATGTGAGAGTAGTTGTGGGAAAACAGGTACATTAACTAATTATGGATGGCACTGTAAACTGGTCCTGTTCTGGATAGCAATCTGGACATATGCCTTAAAAGCCTTTAAACCATACTTGCCCTTTGATCTTCTGATACCACTACTAGATCTATATACCCCAAAGAGATCAAAGAAAAAGGAAAAGATCCATATGTACAAAAATATTTATGGGAGCTCTTTTTCTGACAGCAAAGAATTGGAAACTGGGAAGTACCCAACAGTTAAGAAATGGGGTAAATGAGTTATCTATGTGATGGAATTCTATTGTGCTATAAGAAAGGATGAAGAGGATGATTTCAGAAAAATCTGGGGAGGCTTGTATGAATTGATGCAAAATGAAGTGAGCAAAACCAGGAGAAGAATTTATATAATACCAATAATACTGAAATAATAACTAGGAAAGATTTGGGAACTCTGAGAGTTGTGAGGTGATAGACTCAGGATGCTGAGTAAAGTATATATTTTGGGGGAGGAACATAACTAATGTGGGAATTTCTTTTGATTGATTATTCATTTTTAACCCTTTTTTTGGCTTTCTCAATAAGTAGGAAAGGGGTAGTTAGGAGGGTAGGAATTTGGAACTAAAAGTAAAATTGAATTACTTTTTCAAAAATTCTCATTAATTGTATGTTTCAGCCTCCTCACAAACACCTCTCCATTGTCTTCATTGACTATTATTGTTGTTATTCAGTCTCTGACTCTTTGGAACCTCATAGACCATACCTATCCATGTAATTTTCTTGGCAAAGATATGGATTTGCCATTTTCTTCTCCAGTGGATCCTTTTGTCAGGGGACCAGAAGTTAAATGACTGACCCAATCACACAGCTAGGAGGCATCTGAGGAGGGATTTGAACCAAGGTCTTCCTACAGGCCCAGCTCTCTATCCACTGAGCAACCTAGTTTCCTCCTTCAGTACAATATCCACTTTCAAGTCTTCAGAAATTATGCTCCTTTTTCCAAAGCTATAGAGCAAACCAATGGAAGTATCTTTGTCAAATTTTAAAACAGGAGCTAGGGTTAATTATACTTGTAATCAGAATAGGTTGCTTTCAAAGTGATAGGATTTGAAGGACTCATACAGGCTTCCTGGCCAGAATTATCTCCTCCACTGCCTTTTTTGCCTCAAATTTCTACTTTTGTTAGTCTTTTGGATTAAGACATGGGGGACACTTGGGAACTGTAAAGTTTTTCACCAATTAGTACTATACCACAAATTAATTTCATTAGACCATTACAAAGCAAATAGTCATGTTGGGGTAAGTACTAAGGACAAGTACAAAGCATTGGATAGAAAGTAACCCTAAAGGAAGTGCCTTAATGGAGTCTCAATTCAAGAAAATCATGAAGGTACTGGACTAGGAAAGAGAAAAAGTGTTCAAAGGGAGTTAGGTGGCACTGTGTTGGATTTGGAATCAGAAATACCAGAATTCAAATCCAGCTGTAGGCATTTACTAGCCAAGTAGCCCTGAACAAATCAGTTTACCTCTGTCTGCCTTTATTTCCTCATTTGTAAAATTGGGATAATACTAGCATCTATTTTCCAGGATTGTTCTAAGGATAAAATGAGATAATGTTTATAATAAACCCTGCAAATTTTAAAGCCTCAGAAATTATTACAATTCTCTATAAGAATAGCTCCTGGAGGAGGTGCCAAAAATGAACTTCAACTAAATTATAATTTGCCTAGACCTTCTTGACTGAGAGTTGTTAGGTGTCTAGAGACCTGTCTGGAGTCTTGTGACCTTCAGCCAATCAGAATATCCCTTCTGTTTCAGTTGACTCATATGAAAAACTCACATGACCTACCTCCAAATTTTTTTTTCACATCACAACAGTAGATGTGGAAAGCACTTCAAAATGCTAGAGAATTGTAAAAATTTATCATAACTTGGTCTAACTTAAAGAAAATCTAAACATAACAAAGCTTCATTGTTCTTTTATAACTCCCTGAAAATTATATGGTTCCTAAGCAAAAGGAGATTTAGAGTTGTAAGGGATGTTAAAAGTAATCTAATTCAACACTGTCATTTTACAAATGAGGAAACTGAAGCACAGAGAGATTTCATCTTAAAACTCTTCTTTTCTCTCATTTTTCACCTTTTGCCTGAATTGAGACCTGGCTTTCTTCTGCTGACATTGCTTCCCAAATCACCCAAATTTCCAGTATTGGTTTTACTTTCATTCTCCTCCTTCCCTTCATTGGTCCCAGGGGCAGTCAGAATACTACTTGATCTCTATTGCCACTATTTCATTCTACAGCAATTTTTCCTTCCTTAGAGTTCATTAAATCTAAATTTATCACTCAATCAAGATTCTTGTAGCTCTTCCTTACTGATTCCTAGGACATTCTTCTTTCTCAATGATTTCAGTGGCTGATTCAATACCTCCCTCTCTACCATACGTCCTTTCTTTATTATAGGAGACTTGTTAATGTTAATACATATTAATTCTTCATTAACTTCCCAGTTACTACCCATGGCTCATATGCTAATCCATCTTATGACAGCCATATATAGGTATGGATGGTTATCTCTTTGATCTTGACATCGCCCTAAAGTATTGTGATTTCATGGTCAAGGACTCTGGACTTCCTTTATCTGATCTTAATCTTTTATTTTTTATATTTTTATCTCTTCCTAGGCCTCATTTCTCCTAAATCTACTCTTCATCTTCAACACGATCTTCAATCACTTCAATCACAATAGCAATAGTGCTATCTGTCAGCACTATCACATGCTGTCACTCCTGCTCTGGCTATTCTATTCTCTTTTCCCTATCTTGATCCCTGAATAAACCAGTTAATCATATGTTCATATGAACTCTTTAATCATATGTTCCCTTGTCTTGACATTAATCACACCTTGCCAAACTCACTCTAGTATTATTCCTACCATTTCCTTTGATCCTATACTCACCAGCTGCTGAATGGAACTGGATCAAACCATGAAACCATGCTTACTGGCTTTCAGAATAAGTTTATGATAGCTAATCGCAACTGGATCCTCGTAAGACAATCCTACCACTCTCCATGACAGCTCCAAACATTTTCTTCTCAAGCTTTCCATAACACTTGTTCACCTAATATTCTCTGCTGGGAACCTGGCCTCATTCTTCAACAATAACAAAACAATGAAGCCATTTCCCCTTCCTCTTCCATCTCTAACATTATCCCACCTCCTCCTTTACTCAGGTATCTGACAAAATGGCTAATCTATTTGCCAAGACAACCACTCCACAAGAAGCCTTGATCTCATCTGCCTCCTATCATCTCTGTTGGATTGCTCTCACTATCCTCCCCACTCTCTTGATACTCTACAGTCTTTATCTAATGGCTACTTTTCAGTTGCCTACAAACATGCCATTATCTTCCTTAAAAACAAACAAACAAACAAAAAACCCTTACTAGACCTACCAGGCTGGTAAATTCCTCTAATCTCTTCTCTCTTCAGCTAAATTCCTTAAAAAATGCCTCTATTTCCTCTCCTCTTACTCTCATCTAAATACTCTGCTACCAGGCTTCCAATCTTATCATTCAATTCAAAGTGTTCTCAATAAAGTTACCAATGATCTTTTATTTACCTAATCTAATGGCCTTTTCTCAGTCCTTATCCTTCTTGACCTTCCTGCACCATTTGACTCTATTGACAACCTTCTCTTCTAGGATATTCTCCCCACTCTAGATTTTTGTGATTACATTCTCTTTGTTCCCCCCTTCTCTACCCCTTTTCAACCTCTTTGGCTCTCTTCATTCATATCTTTCCCACTTACTCTGGTTTTATTTCAGTCCCTTGCCTTCTCTTTTCTCTTAGTAATCTCTCTACTGATATCTTATCAACTCCCATGGGTTGGATTACTATCTCTATGCAGATTACAATCTCTTTTTGTCCAGCCTTAGTTTTTCTCCTGAGCTCTAGCCCTGAATAGCCAACTGCCTAGTCACTCAGGTTCACAATCTTGGTGCCATATCTGAACCCTCTCTCTTGCATACCTTACGTAACCAATAAGTTGTCAACCCTTATAATTCTTTTCTTTACATTATCTCTTGCATATGTCCCCTTCTGTCTTCTCACTAAGTTAATACCCTAATTCATTTCCCATTGATACTCTTGCCTAATTGCTCACTCTGCTCCTGTCTCCCTGATGTCTATCCACTCTTCACTGTGGGCACTGTGTAGTTTTAACCATGTTACCTGTCCCAGATCCATCTCAAAACTCTTAATGGGTTCCTATTATCACCAGGATCAAATATAAAGACTGTTGATATGGAGTGCCGTTTAAAACTTGGTCACTTCCAATATTTCCAGTCTTTTTTTACATTCTATTCCCTTCCACTGCACTCTACTGTACAAACCAGACACTATCCCCCATTTCCCTAAGCTGAATTAGAATTTCCTTCCCAATCTCAAATTCATAAAATCTCTGGTTTCCTTTAAAACTCACTCCAGGTGGCATCTCCAGCCTTTCCTAGTGTCTTTACCCACTTCTTGCCATCCTCTCTGAGGTTATCTTTCATCTATTCTGCCTTCATCTTTTTTTGTACTGATTTATATATGTTGTCTTCCATTCAAATGTAGATTTCTTCAAGGATTTTTAATTTTTTTTTACTCTTTAATCTGTTTTCCAGATTAGTTGTTCTTGTGGCACTTCTGGAGGGAAAGCCTGGACTTGTCCTGTTGTTGCTTTCTTGAGGTATTATGTTAACCAGGGTTTCAGGGGCAGGCTGAGGACCTACAAGTTTTTAGTGTTCACAAAATGGTCTGATTCAGGGCAAAGTCTGAATGCTGCCTTCCTGCAAGTTCTTGACCTGAGTTTTGGTCTCAAAAAGAGTATTCTGCTGCTGGACTCTGCCCCTATCAGCCACCTGGAAAGATTTGTTGACTTAGAGCAACAGAAATAGGTTCCCTTTGATCTGGGAATTCTATACTGGTTTTTCTCTGCAGGTTGGGCTAAATGTTAAAAATAAGGCTTTGCTTCCCTCCTGAAGTCTGAGACATAGTAGTGCTGCTGCTATTGTTGTTTTTGCTGGCTTCTAAATTTTCTCCTTTGTACACTTTCTTCCTTTTCTGTACAGAGCTTCCCTGATGGGTCTCTTTCTTACTTCAAGATCTGTGATCAGGAACTGGGTAGTAGTCAACAAAGATCTCTTTTTTTCCCTCATGCATAGCCTTTTCCTGGATACTGGAGTGTTCCATATGCAGTGTACTCCTGTGCAATTGGTCTCCAGTGTCCAAAGACTTTCCTGTATGTCTTTTTATGCCAAACTGGTCCAAAAAATGCCTCACTGCTTTTTTTCTGGATTTCTTACAATTCAGTCTAGTGCATTTTCTAGATCCTTTAAAAGGAGTATGTGAAGAATAAATTCACTGCATTCCTTCCTTTGACTCCATCATACTGGATCTGCCTCCTGATAATAATTTCTCTGTTTACATTCTCTTAAGGGAAAAGGATAGAATTTTATCATCACCAGGGGTCACAAAGTTTGTCTAATTATACAGAGAACCTAGGTATAATTCTCAGTTTTGATCATCTCAGAAGTTTTGATCATCTCAGAAGAATGGAATGAGTGGGCAAGTGGAATGCACTGGGAAAAGGGAGAAGGGAGAGGAAGAATGAGGAAACTTATAGAAGTGGAGTTTGGAAAGAGGAGTTTAGCTGACAACATCTGGTAAGAAGAAAGCATATATACACAGTTGGGTTCAAAAATACATCTTACCCAACAGGTAAATAGGAAAGAGAAGGATTAAGTGAAAGGGGAAGAATAAAAGGGAGGGGAGATTTAAAGAAGCATTAGTCAGAAGCAAAAGAGACTCTTAAAGAGGGGGTAATAGAAAAAAAGAGAAGGGTAAATATTAAAGAATAGGATAGAGGGAAATATACAGTTAGGAATCATAAAAGTGAATGTGAATGGTATGAACTCATAAAACAAAAGAGGATAGAATAAACTGGAAACTAATATCCAAAAATATGCTGTTTACAAAAAGTAGACTTGAAACAGAAAAATACAGAGTTAAAATAAAGCACTAGATCAGAATCTATTATACTTCAGCTTAAGTTAAAGAGGCAGAGGTAGTAAGCAAAAGCAGAAATTGACCAAATTAAGAGACGAGGGAAATTAAGTTTTACTAAAAGGTGTACAGACAATATCAACATTAAAGAGCTTGGAGTAAGGAAGACCTGAATTCAAATCCTACCTTAGGCACTTAAGGTCTGTTTGCCTCAGTTTCCTCATCTGCAAAATGGGGATGATAATAGCACCCACCTTCCAGAGTTGTGGTGAGAATCAAATGAGAGAGCCAACACAGCAATTATTTAAAAAATTATCTCTAAACTCTCTAATCAATAAAAGAGAGAAAGGATAAATCAACAAAATGGATATGCAGCTAAAAAAGCACAAGCAACAAATTAACCCTCCCCTCAAACACCAAAATAGAAATTCTGAAAATTGAGAGGTGAACAAAATTGAAAGTAAAAAAATAAAACCTGGAGTTATTTTGTAAAAATCAATAAAAAGATAAGCCATTAGATAATTTACCTAAGAAAAAGAAATAAAACAATATTACAAGCATAAAATAAAGGAAATTCACAACTAATGAAACAAAAGCAATTATTAGGAACTATTTTGCACAATTACATGCCAATAAAACTGTTAATATAAATGAAATGAATATTTATAGAACTATAAATTGCTCAGATCAACAGAAGAGGAAATAGAATACTTAAATACTTTCTTAGAAAAAGAAACTGAACAAGTCATAAATGAATTCCCAAAGGAGAAAAACAAAATCATAAGGATTTACAAGTGAAATCTATCTAACATTTAAAGAACAAGTAATTCTAATACTACAATTAGCATTTTTAAAAATGAAGGAGTCCTACCAAATTCCTTCTATGTCACAAATATGGCCTTAATACCTAAGCCAAATGAATACTAACAAAAAATTTAAATTAAACACTAGCAAGAAAATTACAGCAGTGTATCACAAAGATTATACACCACAACCAGGATACATTTAGAGCAGGGATGCAGTGTGGGTTCGACTTTAGGAAAAGTATAAGTACAATTGACATACGAATACCAAAACCCACAAAGATAATGTGATTATTTCAATAAATGCTGAGACAGCTTTTGCCAAAACTATAACACATATTCCTGTTAACACTAGAAAGCAAAGGAATAAATGGAGCTTTCCTTAAAATGGTAAGTAGCATCTAACTAAAACTAAGAGCAAACATCTGTAACTAGGCTAAGCTATGTCTTCCTATTGAGATCAAGAGTGAAACCAAGATATCCAAAGTAATAGTACCTTTACTTTAGAGTTTTGCCCTAAAAATGTGAGCTATCTCAATAAAACAAGGAAAAGAAATTAAAGGTATAAACATAGGTAGAGAGGAAACAAATGATCACTTTCTCAAGATATAATGTTTTACTTAGAGCAATGATGTCAACTTGAATTAAAATGGGAGCCACTGATCTATACACAGGGTACCCTACAGACCACATATTGACTTTGTTTTAAAATGTAATATTATCTATATTTTATTTTTTCTTTATTTTATTAAATTTTTATTAATTTTATTATATATTTTCCAATTATATTTTAATCTGGTTCAAACCACATTCAGGAGTGTTGGGGGCTGCATGCTAAGAACCATAGAAAGTCTACTAAAAAGCTAATCAAAACAACAACACCAGCAAAGCTACAGGATATAAAACTATACAAATCACTAGAATTTCTGCATAATACCAACAAAATCCAGCAGAGACAGAAAGAGAATAACTTGGAACCTGATAAAGTCTTGGGAGTCTGCCAGCCAATACACACCCAGAAACTGTATGAACATAATTATAGAACATTCTTCATACAAATATATAGAAATAATTGAAGAAATATTCACTGTTCAAGAGTAGGCCGAGCCAATATTGTAAAAATGACTACTAAAGAATTGCTTTAAAGAGGTAGAAAAAAATAACAATTCATCTAAAGGAACAAAGGGTCAAGATTATCAAGGAAATCAGTGAAAAAAATGGGAAGGGGGCCTAGAAATACCAGGCTGATATATTACAAATGCTACAAAAGTATAATCATTAAAACAATTTAGTTCTAGGTAAGAAATTTGAAAGATTGATCAGTGGAATCTATTAGGTACACAATATACAGAAGAAAATGACCATAGTAACGAATGTTTGATAAACTCAGCTTTGGGGCAAGAACTTACTATCTGACCAAAACTATGGGGAAAATTGGAAATTATTTTGGCAGAACCTAAGTTTAGCTCAACATCTCAGCCCATATATGAAAACAAGCTCAAAATGGATTTGATTTAGATATAAATAAGTAATATTATAAACTAAATAACAAAAAGGAAAATCTGTTAGTAGAACTATGGTGAAACAGGTACATTTATGCACTGATGATAAGACCTATGAACTAATTCGACCAAACCATTCTGAGAAGCGATTTGGAAGTAGGCTCAAAAAGCTACTGAACTGGTCACCTAGTTTGACCCAGCAATACTAAAACTGTATCTATATGCTACCATCTCATTTTGTGATGGCAAAGAATTAGAATCTTGGGGGGGGGGTTACCTGGTAATGGAAGAATAGGTGAATAAATTATGGGATTTACATAATACTGTTGTGATGTTAAGAAATGATGTATGCCTATGAAACATGGTCAGTCTACCATTGCCATGCCAGGTAATTGAATTGTTTTAGGAAGATTCCAAAGATCCTGGCAAGATAAAGTACCAGACACTGAGGTTCTTTCTGAAGCCGAACTGCCGAGTATTCAAACTCAACTGCAGAAAGTGCAACTCCAAAAGGCTAGCCATGTTATTCAAATGCCAAAGGCCAATTGCCTAAAAGACCGTTTTACAGAGAACTCAACACAAAGCAAGCACTCATACATGTAAGTCAAAAGAAGTTAAGATCTCTCTGAAAAATTTTGGTATCAGTTGTGAGACATGGGAGACACTGGCAAAGGACCATTCAGCATAGTGTGCCTGCATCAAAGAAGGTGCTATGCTCTGTGAGCAAAGCAGAATTGCAAGAGCTCAAAAGAAATGTGAGATGTGCAGATTGAGAGACATCTCCCTTCCAAATGTTCATATGGGCTTTTTGGTCCAACCTCTGGTAGAGCCTTCTGAGCTTGTACTGAGCCACAGTAGGATACACTGTACATTGACCCTGACACAGGCATGTCAGTTTTGGTCCTCTTCAAGTATAAAGGACAAACACCAAACCAAACTATTGTGCTGTAGGAAATAATGGAGATGGTTTCAGAAAGGGGGCAGTAAGCATTTATACAGGGCCTACTTTGTGCCAAGCACAGTACTAAAAGCTTTACAAATATCAAGGCAGGTGTTGTTACTTGTTTTACAGTTGAGGAAGCTGTGTAGCAAACCAAGGCTAAATGACTTATCCAGGGTCATACAGCTAGCATGTGATGTCACATTTGAACTTAGGTCTCCCTGAATTCAGGCCCCTAGTAGTCTATCCAATATTCTAACTGTCTGAAAAACCTGGGAAGACTTATGTGAATACAAAATGAAGTAAACAGAATCAGCATAAACAATATTATTAAGATAATCAAATTTGAAAGAGTAATTCTGATCAATATAGAAACCAACTACAGTCCTAAAGGACTTACAAATATCTGCTTTCAAATAGAGAGCTGATGGATTCAGCGTAAACTGAAGTATATTTTTTCGTTTTTCTTTCTTTGTTTTGACATGGTTAATATAAGAATTTATTTTGCATGACTATTGATATTTGTAATAGGTTTCATTCTTCTTGCCTTCTCAATACTTGGGGTTGGGGGAGGAATTAGAAACTGAAAATAAAATTTTAAAAATTCCTGAGTGGGGTTGACCCATTTAATAATTGACAGTTTGGGGACTCAGTTAAGGCAATGATTCATCCATTATTTTCTGGGACAGTCCTAATTTCAGGAGAAGGAAGGGGTTCTACTAATAGCTCATATTTATATGTTTGCCCAGTGATTTACATCAGTTATCTTCTTTGAGCCTGACAACTTGGTGAGGTTAGAATGTTTAGCTCTTGGGACTCTTCCTAAATCCTTTTTAAGGGCAGTTCAAGTGACTCCTCCATTTAAGCCTTTTCCGATTTCTCCAGTTGTTACTGTTTCCCTAATAATGCCAAAAGCATACCTATTAAAACTATCAAAAGAATTACTTTATAGAACTAGAATAACAAAATTAATCCAGTAGGACAAAAGGTCAAGAATATTAAGAAAATCAAATTTTTTTAAATGGAAGGGGACCTAGCAGTATCAGATTTCAAATTATACTACAAAGCCATAATCTAAACAATTTAGTAACACATAAAAAATTGAGAGCTTAATCAGTGTTAGCCACATAAAATACAGGGGGAAAAAATGAGCACCATAATCTAATGTTTGATAAATCCAAAGATCCCAGCTACTGGGGTAAGAACTCACTATTTAGTCAAAACTATTGGGAAAACACAGCCAGTGGAGTTTCTCAGGCAGGATTTTAATTCAGGTCTCCATAACTCCAAGTTCAGCATTCTAAGTTTAATAATAAATGCACGTTCACTGAGGTTGGTACTGCAGATGTTATCACCATTTTACACATAGGAAACTGACCTATCAGATAAGTTCAGAGGCTTTCTTGTTGTCAAACAGCCGAGGGCTTTTATAGCTTTGTCCCACCGAGATTTTTTGTAAGGAAAACGTGGACCTCTGAGGAATATGGGGCAAGAATATTCAATTGAGCAAACACTTATAAGTCAAACAAGCCCCTACTGTGTGCCAGGCATTTTTCACTCATCCATCCCATGGGCGTAGAAATCCTAGAAGCCTCATTGCTCTGGGGATTAGTGTCTGGGGTTTGTTTTTTGGGTTTTTTGCTTTGTTTTATCGGGGTTTGTGGATCTTAGGGGGAGGGATGGAGTTGTCCGATCTTCTTGCTGTTCCAGACGCGCTGGGGGAGGCCATAGGATCCTACTACAGTCCAAGAAGAAAAAGGAGTTCTGCCTCCAGTCTTTGCCCTTCGCCTTCCCGGTCGCTCTCCAACCGAAGAGCAGCAGAGCGAGGACTCCGTTAACCGTTACCCGCTCGCCGCGTAGGCGCATCGGCCTCCTCAGACTCCTGGGGGGAGGGGGGAAGGGGGAGAAACGCGCCTCCAGGCGGCTCGCGCGCCTCCAGGCGGCTCGCGCGCCTCACGGCCCCTCGCGCGCGCCCCGTCCCCTCCCTTCCTCCCTCCTCTACATTTTCCGGAGCCTCCTATCTCCCGCCCCTTTCACCCCTACCCGAGCCGCGCCAAGCTCCCGCGGTCACCCCATTCATTCCGCCTCGGTGACCGCCAATCAGCTCCCACCTGCTGCTCCCGCATTTGGAGACGGGGCGGGGCTTCGGCAGCACGCGCCTTCCCTCCCCTAACCCCTCCCCATCCCTAGCATCCTAATTCTCCACCCTCCTGCTCTGGCCTCGGAGTCATTCCAGGGCAATGACTGTCCCAGGACCTCGTCCTCGCGCTGACCCCGCGTCGGGGAGGAGGCCTCGGCCAAGGCCTAGGATTGTACGCTTCGGGCACTGCGGGCCCTTGGGACCGCGCAGCCAACCCGCATCTGCGGGGCGGAGGAACCCTAGACTAGCGCCATGGCTGGGCGCTGAGGAAGGCAAGCGGGCAGGCGGGGGAGGGCGGGGCCGGGAGTGCTGGAGGGGCGCTGGGGAAGGAGGAAGATGCCAGCTCGGTGAAGCCGCACAATAAATACTTTCTCTTTCACCATTTTCTTGTTATTGGGCTGGGGCTGGGACTGGAGTTCTTGCACGTGGCCTCCCCGTGTAGCCAGCCAGGCAGGTGGCACTGGGAAGGCTTCAAAAGCAGAGGCCGCCCAGTTTCAAAGGTTTCTCCATTTTCCTCTGTGTGTAGAGTGTGACTCGGCCATTTAAAGTGTCTGTCACCGAGGTAAATCTGGACAAAACAAACGGATGTCCGGAATAGTCCTTGACGTGTTCTAGACCGGTATAGACCTGACTCCGAAGTCCTCCTTGGATTCTTTATTCACTGATGGCTTCCACAGTGGGCAGCCCTTTATTTCCTGTTCCTGTCCATCTTTCTAGTCTCATTACACCCAATTCACTCCCACCCTTTCTGAGCTGTGTGACACCGGCCTCCAGGCTGGTACCTACCTCACCCTCAAGACAGTCCATCTCCGGTCAGCAGGCCTTTTCCACAGATTGTCCCCCATGCCGGGAATTCTCTGCCTCCGCATCCTAACCTCTTGGTTTCCTTCAAGTTCCAGCTAACATCCCACCATCCACAAGAAGTCTTTCGTGACCCCTATTACTGCTAGCGCTTCCCTCCAATTTAATATTTCCTGTATTTATCCTCTTTGTATGTAGTTGATTTCATGTCGTTTACACACACACACACACACAACCCCCAACCCACTCCATTCATTTCACTAGGAACTGCTAGGATGCACAGACTGCCTTTTGCTTCTCTATCCCTAGGGCTTAGCATGGTGCCTGGCACGTAAGAGGCGCTTAATAAATCTTAATAAATGTTTATTGATCAGCTCTGCCCTGTGTACTCTGTAGCACATAGTAGTAGATGCGTGGTTACAAGTTCCAGGTGGCCAACAGCAAAAAACTTACTCAAGTTCTGGGCAATCTCTAGTGAGACAGTGCCTGGAGATTTATTTCTTTTGTTTCTAGGTGGAGCAGCTGGTGTAAAATGAATATATGGGTTTATTTTTGTTTGTTTGTTTTGTCTGGACCTGCTTCGTAAATATTTGGTATTGTTGAAGGCAGGGACTATCTTTTGCCTCTTTTTGTATCCCTATAGCTTACTATAGTGCTTGTACATAGTCAACAACTTAGTAAATGTTGATTGATTATAGAATTTTATGACATAGCTCATTAATGGTTAATCTCTCTAATTACTCAGAGAGACTAAAATCCTTTTTGGTTTCTCTGTCATTTGAGTTAATTATGGCATTCTCTATTTCCACAACCACTCTGAAGCAGACTATATAAGGAATTAGGGTGCTTAGATGGTTCAGTGCATAGAGTACGGGACCTGGAGTCAGGAAGACCCATCTTCCTGAGTTCAAATCTGGCCTCAGATNGTACGGGACCTGGAGTCAGGAAGACCCATCTTCCTGAGTTCAAATCTGGCCTCAGATCCTTCCTAGCTTTGTGTCCCAGGGCAATTCATTTAACTCAGTTTCTCATCTGTAAAATGAGCTAGAAAAGGAAATGGTAAACCACTCCACTATTTTTGCCAAGAAACTCCAAATGGGATCAAGAAGAGTTTTGGATATGACTGAAACAATTGACTAAATGATCTTACAGGGAATTATCAGAAAACTTAAGAAAATAAAACTTGAACCTGAATTTATTGACCAAAAGCTTGATTTACTTAGTGATGACAGTGATTCTTGCTATTGAAAGGTCAATTTAAGCAATCTCATAGGTAGTTCAGGAAAACATGATGACTAATATATTGAAATTCCAGATCACTGCCCCTTCACATACAGACACTTGACTCCCAAGACCTATCCTCTAAGTGAGGAAATGGACATGAAAGTCATATACCAGGGAGCTAAAGGACCCAGGTATAGAGCCTAGGAAGGAAGAGCTGGAAGTAATGATCTGGATGGATATGCCTGCAGTACATGAGGCAGCAAAGTAAGTGATCATGCATCTTTAATGTCATTTCCACTGATAAAATCTTATCAGTTTCTAATGTTAAACCACTTGACAGTGCTAAGGACTAAGGTACAGAGAGGTTGTTTTTCTAGGGCTTCAGTGTCTGTGGGTACAGTACCCACAGAAGTAGTTACCAGGACATTCCCCATGGAATAACGACTACAGGGGACAGATCAGCAGTAGGACTACAGGTCTGGGAGGAATTGTCACTCCTAAGACTATTCGGCTTCCCCAGTTGTCAAATGGGAGCATTTGACTGTGGGTAACTTGGTTAGACCTAGAGTCAGAAAGACCTGAATTCAAATCCAACCTGACAATGACTGGTTATTCAATTCTGAGCAAATGACTTAATCTCTAGCTGCCTCAGTTTCTTCATCTGAAAAATGAAGATAATAATAATATCCATCTAACAGGGTCATTATGAGGATCAAATAAGATAGCATGAATAAAGTGCTTTGCCAGTTTTAAAATACTAAATAAATGTTAGTTATCATTACCTTTTCCAATCAATAAATATTTGTTAAAAACCAGCTTTGTGCCAGATACTATGCTCAGTGTTAGGTATACAAAAAGAAGCAATATTATTATCAGTTGTTGCATTGCTGCTAGTACAGAAAGTCTATTACATTCAACTTTACCACAGTATATCAGTCTCTGTGTACAATGTTCTTATGGCTTTGCTCCTTTCACTCTGCATCAACACCTGGAGGTCTTTCCAGGTTACATGGAATTCCTCCAGTTTATTATTCCTTTGAGCACAGTAGTATTCCATCACCAGCATATACCACAATTTGTTCAGCCATTCCCCAATTGAAGGACATACCCTCATCTTCCAGTTTTTTGCTACCACAAAAAGCATGGCTATAAATATTTTTGTACAAGTCTTTTTATCTATGATCTCTTTGGGGTATAATCCCAGCAGTGGTATGGCTGGATCAAAGAGCAGGCAATTTTTTAAAGCCTTTTGGGCATAGTTCCAAATTGCCATCCAAAATGGTTGGATCAGTTCACAACTCTACCAGCAATGCATTAATACCCCAATTTTGCCACATCCCCTCCAACATTCATTACTCTCCCCTGCTGTCATGTTAGCCAATCTGCTAGGTGTGAGGTGATACCTCAGAGTTGTTTTCATTTGCATTTCTCTAATTTTTAGAGATGTAGAACACTTTCTCATGTGCTTATTGATACTTTTGATTTATCTGAAAATTGCCTATTCATGTCTCTTGCCCATTTATCAACTGGGGAATGGCTTGATTTCTTATACAATTGATTTAGTTCCTTGTATATTTGAGTAATTAGACCTCTGTCAGAATTTTTTGTTATAAAGATTTTTTTTCCCCAGTTTGTTGTTTCCTTTCTGATTTTGGTTGCATTGTTTTTGTTTGTACAAAACCTTTTTAATTTAATGTAATCAAAATTATTTATTTTACATTTTGTAATTTTTTCTATCTCTTGCTTGGTTTTAAAATCTTTCCTTTCCCAGAGATCTGACAAGTATACTATTCTGTGTTCACTTAATTTACTTATGGTTTCCTTCTTTATATTCAAGTCATCACCCATTCTGAATTTATCTTGGTGTAGGGTGTGAGATGTTAACCTAAGCCTAATCCCTCCCATATTGTTTTCCAATTTTCCCAGTTTTTGTCAAATAGTGGATTTTTGTCCCAAAAGTTGGGCTCTTTGGGTTTATCATACACTGTCTTGCTGACGTCACTTACCCCAAGTCTATTGCACTGATCCTCCCTTCTGTCTCTCAGCCAGTACCATATTGTTTTGTTTTTTTTTAAACCCTTGTACTTCGGTGTATTGTCTCATAGATGGAAGAGTGGTAAGGGTGGGCAATGGGGGTCAAGTGACTTGCCCAGGGTCACACAGCTGGGAAGTGGCTGAGGCCAGGTTTGAACCTAGGACCTCCTGTCTCTAGGCCTGACTCTCACTCCACTGAGCTACCCAGCTTCCCCCTACCATATTGTTTTGATGACCGCTGCTTTATAGTATAGCTTAATATCTGGTACTGCTAGGCCACCTTCCTTCATGTTTTTTTTTTCATTATTTCCCTTGATATTCTTGATGTTTTGTTCTTCCAAATGAACTTTGTTATACTTTTTTCTAATTGAGTAAAACAAGTTTTTTGGTAGTTTGATAGTTATAGCACTAAATAAGTAAATTAATTTGGGTAGAATGGTCATTTTTATTATGTTGCTTGTCCTACCCATGAGCAGTCAATGTTTTTCCAATTGTCTAGTTCTAGTTTTAATTGTTTGGAAAGTGTTTTGTAGTTGTGTTCATATAATTCCTGTGTTTGTTTTGGTAGATACATTCCTAAGTATTTTGTATTGTCTAGGGTGATTTTAAATGGTGTTTCTCTTTCTAACTTTTGCTGCTGTGATGTGTTGGAAATATATAGAAATGCTGATGATTTATGTGCATTTATTTTATATCCTGCAACTTTGCTAAAGTTGTTGATTATTTCTACTAGCTTTTTAGTTAATTCTCTAGGATTTTTTAAGTAGACCATCATATCATCTGCAAAGAGTGATAGTTTAGTCTCCTCATTGCCTATTTTAATACCTTCAATTTCTTTTTCTTCTCTAATTGCTACTGCTAGAGTTTCTAGTACAATGTTAAATAATATAGGTGATAATGGGCATCCTTGTTTCACTCCTGATCTTATTGGGAATGCTTCTAATTTATCCCCATTGCATATGCTGCTTGTTGATGGTTTTAGATATATACTGTTTATTATTTTCAGGAAACGTCCTTCTATTCCTATACTTTCTAGTGCTTTCAATAGGAATGGGTGTTGTATTTTGTCAAAGGCTTTTTCAACATCTATTGAGATAATCACGTGGTTTTTGTTGGTTTGCTTGTTGATATGACCAATTATGTGAATGGTTTTCCTTATGTTGAACCATCCTTGCATTCCTGATAAAAATCCCACCTGATCATAATGAATAACCCTTGTGATCACTTGCTGGAGTCTTTTTGCTAGTATTCTGTTTAAGATTTTTGCATCTTAAGGAGGAGGGTTGGGCGTGGGGCTAGCAATCCCACCCTGTAAAAACTACATCTGCTAAAGAAACTGCAACCTAAAGTAGGGGCAGCTGGGCTAGCTCAGTGGATTGAGAGCCAGGCCTAGAGACGAAAGGTCCTAGGTTCAAGTCCGGGCTCAGACACTTCCCAGCTGGGTGACCCTGAGCAACTGCGTGTCCCATTGCCTGCTGGTTGTGGCCCTATGCTCCTAGAATGGAGTCCCAGGATAAAAAAAAAACATTAAGGAGATTGGTCTGTAGTTTTCTTTCTCTGTTTTTGATCTACCTGGCTTTGGGATCAGTACCGTATTTGTATCATAAAAGGAGTTTGGTAGTACTTCTTCTTTGCTTGTTATGTCAAATAATTTGTATAGCATTGGAATTAGTTGTTCTTTGAATGTTTGATAGAATTCACTTATGAATCCATCTGGTCCTGGGGATTTTTTCTTAGGGAAGTCTTTGATGGCTTGTTCAATTTCTTTTTCTGATATGGAATTATTTAAGTATTCTATTTCTTCTGCTGTTAATATAGGCAATTTATATTTTGTAAATATTCATCCATCTCGCCTAGGTTGCTATATTTATTGCCATATAATTGGGCAAAATAGTTTTTAATGATTGCCTCAATTTCCTCTTCATTAGAGGTGATGACTGCCTCTTCATCTTTGATACTGTTAATTTGGTTTTCTTCTTTCCTTTTTTTATTAGATTTACCAGTACTTTATCTATTTTATCTGTTTTTTTCAAAATGCCACCTTCTAGTCTTATTTATTAATTCAATAGTTCTTTTACTTTTGATTTTTTTAATTTCTCCTTTGATTTTTAGTATTTCTAATTTAGTTTTCATCTGAGGATTTTTAGTTTGTTCATTTTCTAGTTTTTTAAGTTGCACACCCAATTCATTAACCTCTGTCCTCCCTAATTTGTTAATATATGCACTTAGTGATATAAATTTTCCCCTTAGAACTGCTTTGGCTGCATCCTATAGGTTTGGGTAAGAAGTCTCATCATTGTCATTGTCTTCAATGAAATTATTAATTGTTTCTATGATTTGTTCTTTCACTAAATTATTTTAGAGAATCATATTATTTAATTTCCAATTAGTTTTTGGTTTGCCTCTCCATGTATTCTTACTAATAACTATTTTTATTGTGTTACTATCTGACAAGGTTGTATTTATTATTTCTGCTTTTTTTGCATTTGTTTGCCATGTTCTATGCCCTATTGCATGGTCTATCTTTGTGAATGTTCCATGTGCTGCTGAAAATAAGGTATATTGCTTTTTGTCCATATATTTATTTTTCTCCATATATCAATTAACTCTAATTTTTCTAGGGTTTCATTCACTTCTCTTATCTCTTTCTTATTTGTTTTTTGGTTTGATTTATCTAGATCTGATAGGGGAAGGTTGAGGTCACCCACTAGTATAGTTTTGCTATCTATTTCATCCTTGAGCTCCACTAAGTTCTCCTTTAGAAATTTGGAAGCTATACAGTTTGGTGCATACATGTTGAGTACTAATATTTCTTCATTGTTTATACTGCCTTTTATTTAGGATGTAGTTTCCTTCCCTATCTCTTTTAACCATATCTATTTTTACTTTGGCTCTGTCAGAGATCATGATGGCAACCCTTGCCTTCTTTTTCTCATTTGAAGCCCAATAGATTTTGATCCATCCTCTCAGTTTTACTCTATGTAGGTCTGCCTGTCTCATGTGTGTTTCTTGTAGACAACATATGGTAGGATTTTGGTTTCTAATCCACTCTGTTATTTGCTTCTGTTTTATGGGCAAGTTTATCCCATTCACATTCAGAGTTATAATTATCATTTGTGTATTCCCAGACATTTTGAATCTCTCTCCTTGTCCTGTCCTTTCTTCTTTCACTATTTCCTTCTGTACCAGTGTTGTGGTGATTTAAGTAAGACCCTTTCCCCACAGGGATCGCTTCTATCAGTGCTGGTTGTGGGACTAGTCTGGACACAAGACTAGGTTAGTATAAGGAGCACTACTATTGGGTTGAGGCCAGGTGGCACTTTAGCTTGCCTGGTAGAAGGCACTCATTTTGTCTCTCAGGGACTGCTTTTTCTGGGCTAGTGAAAAAGTTGGTTCCCAAAGAAGCAGCATAACTGCCACAAGCCAGTAGGGGCATAGAGTCCTGGATCCCTTAAGAAAAGGCAAAAGCTGATCTATCAGCCATTCCAGATACAGTTCAGGTTCTTGTGGGGAAGAAAAAGTAGAGGTAATAGTTTAAATAGAGGTGGCAGCAGGGAAATAAGTGGGGATTCACAATGCATTTCCATTTAAAGTCAGATTAATACCAATGTTGAGAGTAAAATTCAGCAAAGGTACTTGACTGAGGAGGCACATTCTCTCCAATAGGACAAGAACCTGCCAGTGAGACTGGGTCAATGGCTCTGCCTCAGTTTTAAGCCAAAGACCTCAAGCTGAAGACTTACCTTATTTTTATAAAATTAGAACAAAGAACAGAGCAAGGTAGTGTAATGCAAAGATGCAACAGAGACTTTTGCTCTGGCAAGAGTCAACTGTAAATAGCCCTGGCAGTTAAATCTTAGAATCTTCACAGAAAGTCAGTTGGAGTCTGAGGCTTGAAGAGAGCTGAAGCTCCAACTGAGGCTCTGCTTTTGGCTTTTTGGCTTGTCTTGGCCTGTGCCTTGTCTCTAGGCAATTTGAACCTAGCTTATTTCTCTGAATCTCTCCCTAACCTCTCCAAATTATATCCCTGTTATCTTTCCTGAATTTCCCTTTGGGCTCTGGGAGGAAGGGTGGTTTTGGGTTTGGTTTTAGACATTGTGGGTTTTAGTTTTCTGTAGGCAAGTAGAACATCCTTAAATCAAGCTATCCCTTATTTTATTGATCTAGTAAATACTTTACTTTAAGGCAACCAAATTTTCCTGACTGGGAGAGCAGGCTCTCTCTCAGTCTAACCCTCCTGTGACACTTCCCCCACCTTTAGTTTCTCCTTAGCAGCTATTACAAAATCCTAAACCCTTCTCTCCTTCTGATTAACCCTGGTAATAATAAATCTCCTTTGTTACCTACTCAAACCCTCTGGTGAATCATTGTGTCGAAGATTGAGGCAAGGGCTGAAGGGGGAAGGAGTTATTTTCTTTTATTTTTTGAGAATACTGCGGGCATCCATCTTGGCAGGAAGTCTTACCTGACACTTCCTCCTGCCATCAGTTTCACTGACAGGGAGGAACTCTTGAACTCCTCCCTCAAGGGACTTTAGAGACTAACAAGAGAAGCCCTCAAGGCAGATTTAAACATTTCTGACTGGCTCAGCTCCTTAGTATCTATAGAGATACCTTTCCTCACCTTGAAGGATCCTGCCTATATCTCCCCAGTATTACCTGTCTCTAGCCTCAGTGTCTATCCTGTTCCAGCTACCCTCCTGTATACTCCCATTCATTCCCTTGCCATCCAATATACCACCTCATTCTTTCCTTCCCTACATTCAGCCATCCCCTTTCATTCCTCCTCCAAATACCTACCTCACCTTTATCCCTCCTTTCAACTAAGATTACCCACTTCTTTTTTTTTTTTAAACCCTTGTACTTCGGTGTATTGTCTCATAGGTGGAAGATTGGTAAGGGTGGGCAATGGGGGTCAAATGACTTGCCCAGGGTCACACAGCTGGGAAGTGGCTGAGGCCGGGTTTTGAACCTAGGACCTCCTGTCTCTAGGCCTGACTCTCACTCCACTGAGCTACCCAGCTGCCCCCCACTTCTTGATAACAGTAGGCAACATCATAAGGCTGAGGACAACATAATTGGCTACATAGTTGAGGTATGGGGCACAATATGATTGGATGGAAGTTAGAAATGACGGGCTTGTAATGGCTTCTTCCTTCCCTCCTGTGACCAAGAAGTGTTTGTTGTTGGATTCTACCTGCAAGGTTTAAAGATAGTGGGCTGCCAGACTTCTTTGGATACCAAACCAGACATCCTTGAATATACATAGCTTGGTGGTGTCCAAGTGCAAACAGAACTTCTAGATGTCAGCCTGCATCCCTCAAGGACAACAGAATTGCAGCAAGAATAGAACATGATTAGCAGGAAACCTGGGTTTCAGAACTTAACTCATTAAATGCCAATTGATTTCTGCATTAAATTCATAAATGAAGAACAGGTCATTCATTATAGGACAAAAATAATTCATTGTAAATATGAACAGTAAAAAAAAAAAGATGCAGAATCAGTTTAATCTCTCCAGAAAAGAAGATATAATATTTATGAACCATTTTTACCATTTAGTGCAAATTTATAGGATTCCTAGTGTTATCTTTAAACTTGCTTTTTTGACTAGGCTAGCTTATTTAATTTAAATTTATGACTCTTTTTTGAGAAAGACATATGCAATTTGATAAACTATTTCAGGGATCCTAGAACTTTTTTGGTGATGAGAGCTGTTTCTCATTTTTGTTAAGCCTAAAATCAAGAAAAAGAGAGGGGATCAGGATATATTTTGCCCTGTTCCAGCTCTATTTATAGTATTGCTTCAATTCTGAGTACCACAGTTTAGAAAGGATAAGCTGGAGAGGAACCAAAGAAGGGCAACCAGAATGGTGAAGTATGTGAGAATGGTTTGAAGAAATTAGATGTTTAACCTAGAGGGAAGAAGTTAAATTGGATGACTTCAGGCAGATAACTGTCTTCAAGTACTTAAGAGGTACTTGTCTGTTGGAAAAGAGTTTAGACCAGTTCAATATGGCCCCAGAGGGCAGAACTAGGAACAATGGGTAGAAGTTGGAGAAAAAATATTTTAGGCTTCAGCCTATAACAAACTTCCTAACAATTACAACTACATAACAGTGGAATGCTCTGTCTTGGGGAGGTCTAGTTTCCTAACATAGTTGGTTTTCAAGTGAAGGCAGGAAAACCCTTTCCTGTTCAGGCATGTATTGAACTAGTTGGTCCTTGAGGACCTTCCAGTCTGAAAATTCTTTGAATCAATTCCCTTCAGTACTAGGAATCCTGAGATACTGTGGTAGGGCTCAGACTGTTGCCTGTGTCTCTGCACTAATTTTCTTGGCCATTTAGTCAGATACTCTTTGCTTGGGATTGAGAGGGTGGGGTGTTGAGAAGTAATATGATGATTTTATTACCTTTGATACGTAGTGTTTTTTATCTTTTAAATTCTCATTGTTGTGTGCTTATTTCTGAAGAACAATAAACTTTAGTCAGAGTGAAAACCTATTTGTCCCATCTAATGCCTATGCAGGCTATTTTCTAAGAGTTCCATTGTCAATCCTATTTTTTTAAACCTTTCTCTCCTGTCTTAGAATTGATACTAAATATTGGTTCCAAGGTAGAAGTAAGGGCTAGGCAGTTGGGGTTAAGTGACTTGTCCAGGGTTATATAACTAGGAAATGTCTGAATCCAGATTTGAACCTAGCATCTCCCATCTCCAAGTCTGCCTCTCTAGCCACTGAGCCACCTAGTTGCCCTAAATCATATTTCTTTAACCAATAGGTTTTTCCTTTGCTAATTTTATTAACAAATAATTTACAAGAAAGTCATGTGAGCATGCTACTAGATATCAAGTAATGATTTCCCTAGATTTTCTGATGTAGGGCTATAAACCAGAAAATTCCTTAAAGTGAACCTGGGGCCTTCATATTATAAATACCTTTGACATGAGGATTTAAAATATAGATTAAAATATAGATAAAGAAGGAAAAGGGAATAAGCATTTGTTATACACCTACTGTATTCTAGGAACTGTGCTAAACCTTTACAAATATTATTTCATTTGATCTTCACAACAACCCTGGTCCACAGGTACTATTATGATTCCTATTTTATAGTTGAAGAAAATGAGGCAGATAGATTAAATGACTTGCCTAGAGTCACATAGCTAGCAATTGTCTAATGCTGGATTTAAAATTGGATCTTCCTTATTCCAGACCCAGCACTTTATAGCATTCCATGAAAAACCAAATAAAGTTCTGTTGTTTGCAACTTGCCCATTATAAATAGACATTTTGCTTTGAAAGGTAGAATATAGTCTTCTGATATAAATAGGTGTCCAGACTTTAAATATGTGTATACATACACACAAAAAATATACATATATATATGCATATATAGTTATATAAATATACACATCTATACGTATATAGATAATTCTTCATGAATGGGAATAAGACACTGACATTCAAAACCAAAAGCACTTGCTTAAGAGGCTGAATGAGACCAAAGTCTTGGTCAGTGGAATTTATTTCTCCTCATTTGTGCATTTATTTTCAGAGAGAGAGAAAGATCCAATATGATGGAGGCACAAGGTAGACCAGCATGTTTTTTTAAATTTTTTAGCTAGCACTTTATCAATGCATCAGAAAGATCTTTCTAGATTCACAAGTATTTAATTGTTTATGTTGGGGGTGGGGCAGAGTAGACTATGTGTTTGTACTGGGGAATTGGGTAGAGAGTATCCACTGTGCCACCTTGCCCACATGGCTCATATAACAATTACTGGTCTGCATGGGTAGCAGCAAAAAATAATTTAAAATATGTAGAATAGAATGAAATGATGAAGAATCTTGAGAGCCAGGTAAAGGAACTTAGATAAAAGTTAAGCAAATAGGAAGAAATAAAGATTTTTGAGCTAAAGAATGGCATGAAGAAAGTAACATATAAAGAAAACTAGTCTGACAGAAAATAATCCTCTAAAACCATGATTTGGTATTTGTTCAGAGCATGAAAGCTAATTTCAGTGTGAGACTAAATCAAATATAATTTTGAAAACACAATTGCTGCTGTAAAAATATAGTACATTCAAGATTAAATACTTTTCAAAAATTTTTGGAAGTTTCCATACAATTTTTTTAAAAATTAAGGATGCACTGTGTATGAAGGAGATCATTTGTGAATGTATTTTAGAGGAAATCTGTATAAGGAGAAGGGATATTTTGAGGAGGGCATTATTTTGGATATGATTGATGAATTTTAGAGTAAGAAAAGGACATGGATATCAGTATGGGTTGGATGGGGGAAGGTCTAATTAAAATCTTTGGATCATAGTTGCAACTTACTGGATGTGGTTGTGTTTGAGATGTCAATGAAAACATTTCAAATGACTTTTACACTAGTTAACTGTTCTGTTATATCTCATACTAAATGTTCAAATAAGTGCTTATTGATGGATGGATTGATTTGGTTTGTTTAGACCATCCATTTCCTTTACATGGATAATATCGAAATGGCTGTTTTATCTCTTCCTCCTTTCAGGTCCCTCCTACCCCTACAATTCAAGGGGCAGGGGAAGAAATCCTTATGTAAATATGAATATCAAAAAACAAGTTCCCATATTACCTATGTCCAAAAATATACTTCTCATTTTGTATCTTAAGTCTGTCTTTTTGTCAAGAGAAAGATAAACTAGTTCATCATCAGTCCTTTGTAATCATGGCTCTACCTCTATAAAGAAAGAAGGATATTTTCTCATATGTTCTTTGTGATCAAACTTAGTCATGATAATCAAAATGTACACCTTCAAGTTTTGTTTTTTCCATTTATATTGTGTAGTCATTGCTTTGTTGGTCTTGTTCTACATCAGTTCAACTAAGTCTTCTCATGCTTCTCTGTATTCTTCATGATGATGGTTTCTTATAATACAGTAATATTCCATTATATGCATGTACTACATTTTTTGTAATGTTCCTCATTCAATGGACATCTACTCTGTTTTAATTCTGGACTACTGCAAAAAGTGCTTCTATGAATATGTTGGTATATATGGAAACTCACCAAATTTTACATCCTTGAGGTATATGTCTAGGAATGGGATTTCTGGGTCAAAGGATGTGGGTATCTAGTTCCATGATGAGCATGTGATTTTCAACATTACATACCTCTAAAGACCCCCATGATCCAGGAAAAACCCGTGACTCTCATGGGCTGAGGACCATAATGATACTTTTGAAACTCACTGTACTTTCCTTCATTCAGCTTATCTTATAGTTGGCTTTCTTCCCAGGGTGCAAATAAATTCTTCTCAAGGTTTTTGAAAATAGGTCAGGAAAACTAGAAGTTTTATGGGGTGGGGACAGGCAGTTTTAGTCTAAGGAATAGTAACACTAAGGGGTCTTGAGAACTGGGGTTACAAGCTAAATACTACTCTGAGAATTACACACTTAATCTTATCCCACATAGAGATTATGATAAATCAACTGAAATTCCAAGAGATTAACAAATGAGTGAATGAGAAAACATATATTAAACACTAAATGCAAAACACTGGAAAAACAAATAGAAAAGCAAAACACTTCCTACTCTTAAGAAGATTATAGTTTTATAAGAGAAAACAACACATAAAAGACATTAGCAAGGCAAAAATAAGAGCTATTGAGTTCCCCTCTCCTTTCCTTTACCTCCAACATAGGACTTAGAAGTTTCCTCTGAGTAACCCATCCATGAAAGATTACCCCAACTTGTGCATAATCATCTTGGGAGGATACTAAAGTTGGTGGGGAAAGCCACTGATGACCTCTTGCAATTTCCTCCTACCTTTTACATTATGCCTCCCATACCCATCTACCTTCTTCAGAAACTTTTCCCTGGTTAATGCCATCTCTTCTCTAGCAAAAATCCCTGAACCACCTGTCCCGCAATAGTTACAAGAACTGTAGGTTTATAGATCATAGAACTGGAAAAAGTCATAGAACTCATGTAGCCCCAGTTCACCATTTTACACAGAAGAAAAACATGGCCCAGAGAGATGAATCTATTCATGATCCAAATCTATTAAGTCCCAGGTCTTTCAAGAGGCCTTTTCTGTTTCCTCTACTGGTTAGTCCTCCTCTTCCTCCTCTAATCACTTTTATTTCATATGATCCTTTATTTCATAGGATTAATATTGAGATGAATCTATTCATGATCATACATCCAAATCATACAGAAGCAAGTGACAGATCCCCAATTAAAAATTAGATCCTCTAACTTCCAATTCTAGTAGTATTTCTACTATATCATACTGCCTCTCACAAAATTACATTTATATATCTCATATACTTAATTATATATTGTGTTATTTGGTTGTTTCAGTCATATAAGACTTTTCATGACCCTATTTGGGGTTTTCTTGGCAAAGATACTGGAGTGATTTGTCATTTCCTTTTCCAGCTCATTTTACAGATGAGGAAACGGAGGCAAACAGGGTAAAATGTCCTTCCCAGGGTCACAAAGCTAATATCTAAGTATGTTAAACTCAGGTCTTCCTAACTCTAGGCCGGGAGCTCTATTGTACCACCTAGATGCCCATTACATACTTACAGGTAAGAAAATATAGAATAAATATGAAATAAACTTCCTATCTGTATAACCTTGAACAACTCACTTTACCCTCTGGGTTTTAGTTTCCTCAACTGTAAAATAAAGGTTTTTCAGTAGACCACCTTTGAAGTTCCTTCTAGTCTGTAACTAGGATCCTATGAAATAAAAGTGATTAGAGGAGGAAGAGGAGGACTAACCAATAGAAAAAACAGAAAAGGCCTCTTGAAATAGTATTTGGAAAGAAGTGCATTCCAGTCCTAGGAAAGAACTTATGTAGACACTGAGAAAAAACGAGGGAGATGAAATATTGTGTATAAAGAATGGCAAATATACCATGAATCAGAGATACTGATATATAATCAGCCTGGAAATGAAAATTAGAGCCAGACTGTCAAGAACTTTAATTTACAAACAAAAGAGTTCATATTTTATCCTATGGGCCAAAACTTCTTGAGCAGAGGTTGACATGGTCAAAGCTGAACTTTAGGAATATTAATTTTTAGATCAGTTAGGTGGCTCAGTGGCCAGAAAGCCAGACCTGGAGATGGGAGGTCCTGGATTCAAATCTCACTTCAGACACTTCCTCTAGTTATGTAACCCTGGGCAAGTCACTTAACACCAATTGCCTAGCTCTTATCACTCTTCTGCCTTGCAACCCATATTTAGTATTGATTCTAAGCCAGAAAATGAGTTTTTTAAAAAGAATATTAACTTTTTAAAAAGGAACCTTATTTTCCAAGTTGTAATACTAGGTTGTTCCAACTATGTTTCCAGAGTTCTACCTATTTGTAGCAACCTAAGATGACTGGAAATCTCCAAGTATACTTGTTGCAATATCATGGTAAAATTGTTTTATACTTAGATTTTTAGGATTTTAGTGGTGATACTTGAGATCTTTAAATTGATAGAGAATAGAGATGATGAACACATGGCCCCTGGGTCTTCTTCTTGGAACCATATTTGGTATCAATTCTAAGACAGAAGGTAAGGGTTAAAAAATACAAACAATAATTTGATTATAACTTATAGTATACAAATATTCCACATCAATATTCTTTCCCCTATGCAAGAAAGGACAGGATGTACATTTTAAGACCTCTTTTGATCTAGGCTTAGACATTATTAATTATAATACATAGTATTCCTGTTTGCTTTATTGTTCTATTTTCATTATGTACATTATTTTCCTGGCTTGCCTTATTTTATTTTGCATCAGTTTGTATAAGCACCCTCATGCATCTCTGAATTCTTCATATTAATTGTTAAGGCATAATAATATTACAATGTGTTTATTTACTACCATTTATTTATCCATTCCCTAAACAATGGAAACCTACTTTGTTTCCACTTTTTTACAACTGCAAAAAAATGTTTCTGCAAATTATTTGGTGTATATAAGACCTTTCCTTTTTACTTTGATTTCTAAGGGAAATATTCCTAACAGTTGGATCTTTTGACACGAGTATGGACATTTTAGTCACATTTTTAGTACCATGCTACAACTTCACCAAAAATGCGTTATTGTGCCTGCCTTTCAACAGCCCTTCCACTTTAGAGTATTTCTTCATTTTGCCATCTTTATCAGTTTGTTAGATGAAATGTGAAACCTCAGGGTGGTTGTTGTTGAGGTTTTTTTGATGGTTGGGTAGAAGATGCTTTGGAGATGGAAGAGACTGAATACAGGGAGACCATACAGAAGGTAATTACAATAGCTTAAATGATAGGTAATGAGAGCCTGAGCTAGGATGGTTGTGATGTGAAAAGAGAGAAGGTGATGGATGTAGATATGAGAGATACCAAAGAAGTAAAACAAATAAGACTTTGAAAGTTCGAAGAACCCGCTCTTCACTCAGGGGGGTCTCTGGAGGTTGGATGGCGTGATGAAAATGAAATGAAAATGAGCCAGAATGCAAGTGGAATTGCAGAGGCTGTTCTCTCTTGCCATCTGCTGATTTTTATTTTTATTTTATTTTATTTTTTTAAACCCTTGTACTTCGGTGTATTGTCTCATAGGTGGAAGAGTGGTAAGAGTGGGCAATGGGGGTCAAGTGACTTGCCCAGGGTCACACAGCTGGGAAGTGGCTGAGGCCGGGTTTGAACCTAGGACCTCCTGTCTCTAGGCCTGACTCTCACTCCACTGAGCTACCCAGCTGCCCCCACTGATTTTTATTTTTATACACTGTTATCTTTATGATCTCATACAGGTTTTGATTTTCCCATACATTCAAAATCACATATTAACTTTTGAAACATCATATGATTGGCATTTACTAATTATCTTACTGTGGTTAAACAAAGAAGCAAGCTTGTCAAGAATTATTCATTATGGAATGGCTTAGTTGGAACTTACTATTTTCAGCCATCCGTAAGGTAGAAGAACATCATTTCCTAGTTAAGCATAATAGTTAATTATGTTTTAACTAATTAAGTCATGCATATTGTTACTTTATACTATTCATACCTATCATCAATCAAGAAGATAGTTATGGTAGTTGATTACATCAAATAAGATACAATAATATCAATCTGGTCCAAATTTTGCTCCCATTATGTTTTTTCATTTTTCTCTATTTTTTTCAAAAGTATGTTTGCTGTTCTTTCTTCTATAGGGTTAATAAGAATGCAGTTCTGGAAAGGTGATTCTGTGCTAATTTGTCATTCCCCTGTTTTCCTAGTGTTTCACTGTTTCCCTTGTCTGTGGGAATTTGGGAACAAATCCAGGCCAGGTACTTTCTTGCTGGGGAATTTAGAAACTTGCATTAACTCACTAACTGCTGGGTTTTTGCCAGGCTGATTCTAGGGGAAATTTCTATACTCTGGGAGTTTGTATAGGGGTTTATTTTAGGATAATGGGTAGTCTGTGACTGTGGTTGTTCTTGTCATGAACCTGTATTGTTTTTCTGTGTCTCCCTGGGGCTGAATAAGGATACTGATTGCAATAGTTTCAATGCAAGTGAATGCCACTGTAAAAAGAATCACATAGGGTAAACTGAGTGTGGAATTTCCATCCTCCTGACAAACTGCTGTGCTGGATTGTCAGAGCTGGTGACTAGCTGTGCTAAACATCACGGCTTTGATGGCTTCCTGCATTTTCCCCTTTTTCTTTTTAATTGCAGTGACTTCAATTCAATCTGGACTTGACATATATTAGAGTTTAGGGATCTGAAAATAACTGGGAAACAGAAAAGAACAACAAGGAACAAGGCAAAGGCAAATCCACAGACACTAAGGGTTTGTAGCAAATCATTATTGGAGATAAAGGATGAGACATTATTATAAAAGGAGGATGCTATAGAGGAAGCTGAATAGAGGGAGGAATTTTTCCTAATCAAATCTGCAATAAGTATTTGGTGCAAGGTGTCTGTGCTAAGTGTGGATCTATTATGCTATGCTATCTTCTGGTGAAATGAGTATGGGGTTAGGTAGCTAATGGAAGGGGATAAGCACCTTGAAAATTTACATTTGTTATAGAAATAGTTATACCCAATATCAGAATATAAGGGTGTTATATCATTATACATCATTATAAGTTAAATTTTTCAAAGTAGTTGAATTATAACAATAATAATAATTGGATTGAGGTTAAGTTAAGATTGATCAGTCTTAAGGGGACTTGCCCTCTTCAGGTATTGTTCTGCCATGTGAATAGGAAAGCAATTTGGAATTAGTACAAAGATTTACTAACCAGTGACCCAGCTATCTCATTACTAAGCTTTATCTCCCAAAGTGATCAAAGAAATAGGAAAAGGTCTTTTATATACATAAATATTTACACTAGTTCTTTATGTGGTAGCAATAGAAAACTGGAAACTAAAGGAATGCTTATCAACTGAGGGATGATTGAATAAATTCTGGTATATAAAGATAATAGAATGCTATTGTGCTTTATAAGAAATGAGGAAATAGGTAATTTCAAAGAGATATGGAAAATTTTCTATAAACTGATGCAGAATGAAGTGAGCAATATTTTTGGATTAATATAATTGTGAATGACTTAGTTGTTCTCAGTAATCTCAGAGACTCATCATGAAAAATGCCATCTATTTTCAAAGAAAAAAATGATGGAGTCTGAATGCAGACCAAAACATGCCATATTTCACTTTCTTTTTTTGTTTGTTTGTTTGTTTGAATTATCTTCCACAAAATAACCCATATGGACAACTGATTGCACATGTAAAATTTATATCAGATTTTTTACCACCTCAGGAAGAGGGGAGGGGAGGCAGACCCAAGATGGTGACTTAGGAGCACCTAAAGCCGTAACCTCTCTAACAATCCTTCCAAACCAATATTTATATCACACTTCAAAGAAAAAAGAAATCCAAACCCAACAAGAAGTCACAATACCCTCTTACTGAAAACAACTTGAAAGGTAGGCACAATCTATCTATTTTCACAGGAAAATGCCATGTTAAATGTTTATTTATTCTTTACATTAGCCTTTTTATATTCTTTTTATATTAATTTCTTATTGTTTTTAGTATTAAACACTATATTCATTCTCTGTAAAATGTGCTTTTAGTATGTATTTTGGAAGGGAGGGGAGAAGACCAATACAATGAAATGGAGGAAGAGGGTGGCAACAGGTAATGCTTAGACCTTACTCTCATTGGAATTGGCTTAGAGAGGAAAGAACAGTCAGATCCATTGGGGTTCAGAATTGTCTCTTGCCCGATAGAGAAGTAGAAGAGTAATACGAAATGGGGTGATGGGAGGGGAGTAATACAAAGGAGGGAGAGTTTGGGGAGTTGTTCAAAAGGTTAGGAAAGGGGTAGGAGAGAGTGATAGGAGGGAAGGAGAGAATTTGTAACTCAAATTTTTTTTTTAAAAAGAGAATGTTGAAAATTGTTTTTACAAGTAATTGGAGAAAAATAAAATATTATTTTTTTAAAATAAAGGCATAAAAAGGCTGGGGAATGCTCAGGTTGCATTGAGAAATGAGAATATGGTGGATATAAAAAAATTTCACTGTCCTGTCATATACTGACTTTCTTCTAGCTAGATTGCTTAGGTCCAATTCTGCTTAGCTGTTGCCTATGCTCTGTTTCAAAATAGTTTTTATAATAGTGAATATTTATTAGCATCTTGCTTATAACACCCCTCAGGATGGGTAATGTAATTACTCTTTCCCCTAATTAATGGAGAGGGACACTGAGGTTCAAAAAAGTATATGACTTGCTCAGGATCACACAAGTACTCTAACCCAAGTCTCCTAACTCCAGGAGAAGCTCTTTTCTATAGCTTTCATGCAGAATTCCAATTTAATTCAGGAACGAGAAGTGAACCTCTGGAAGGTAGGGTCCTAACTTAATGAGATTTGATTATTCTCTCATTAGAAAATATGAGAGAGAGCCAGGCCTGGATATGGGAGGTCTTAGGTTTAAATCTGGCCTCAAACACTTCTTAGCTGTATAAACCTGGGCAAGTCACTTAACCCTCATTGCCTAGTCCTTAATGCTCTTGTGCCTTAGAATCAAAACATAGCTTTTAGGAAGGAAAGTAAGGCTTTTAAAAAAAGAAAGACATGTGCAGGAAGACACATTTCTCCCAGTTATAGTTAAAACATAGTACAGATTTTTCCCCCTACTGTTTGATGATAACAAAGAGATAACCACAGGGGAAATGTGATGTAATAGATAGCTCAAAGAAAGGCACAGAAGTAAGAAACTCAGGGAATAGTGATGAATCATTTTTTTTCTAGATCAATAGATCTTTTAAACAAACAGGATACCTATTCATTCATTCCTGCCTATTTCCCCCTGCTACTTAGCTATGAAAACTCATGTTTTTGAGGGAAGTCAATGACCATGTTGGAGGGGAAAAGACAGCACCCAACATGTATTCTAATTATGTTTACTGAAGCAAGAATTGATTCATTTTCTTTAGCCTAATTGCAGTCCTTGTTACTTGTAAGCAATCAAAATTTGATTTTCTAAAATTGAGCCATATTTTCCCTCCCTCCTAATTCGGTCAAGTAGACATAGGGATCTTTGAGCACAACAAAGAATTTAATGCCAGGCCAATTAAGATCTAGGTTGGGTAGTGAAAGCATTGTTTGCCCTCTAGTCTTGCCATTGCATATTTGATTCTCTCACACATCCTGTTTCACCATTTCCCACAAACGGGGTTATTTGGAAGTTTTATCATATCTTATCCAAGCTATTTAAGAGTATATAGAGCTTTAAAGGCAATTTTAGAACCTTTTCAAACTACTAATTTGCAACAGTAATCATGGTATAGTATTAGTTTTTTATTTAGTTTTGATTTCACCTACTATAACTCATACAAAATGTAGGGATCTGGATTCTAAGAAAAAAGGCATTAAGTGTAGTATAAAATTATTGGGTTTGAAAAAATAAAACAAGGAAGATGATAATGTTTAGTCATTTAAGAAAAATCAGGCTCCCTGTTGGCACCTAGTGAAGTCACCCAGTCTGGCCTACATAGACCTCCTCCCACAAAATGCAATGATAGACATTTAGGGAATTAGAGAGCCAAGCCCTAAGTACTTGAGGACTTAACACCAGTTTCTCTATTTTTTACTTTTTTTAGATAACAATTATTACTCGATATCTAATTATTTAAATGTATTTTAGGTAACTTATAATTATTGTTTATTTTAAATATATTTTATTTTGTTAAATATTTCTCAATTACATGTAAAATTTTTTAACATTTGTTTAAAAAAATTTTGAGTTCCAAATTCTTTCCTTCCCTACTTCTTCTATCTCCTTGAGAAGGTAAGCAATTTGATATTGTTGTGAGGAAAATTAGATTAGTTAGTTATTGTTTAAGAATTAAGGTTCATCTAGCAGGCTGGAGCTGGAGCATTCTAGGATAGAATGAAGGAGGAGGAAGTATGTGTGCCCTGAGAGAGGACTCCATTAGTGGTGGGCAAACTGTTGCCAGCCCAGGGAGATCTCAGACCCTGCTTCCTGATTTCCTTGGGATCCTGAGTGGAGGTGGATTTCCAGCAACAACATAGCAGCACCAAGAAGAGGAGAAGTTTGGGACCTGGTGGACAGTTTCTCAAGCACACTCTTTCTTCTTGGATATCTTGGACCACCTAGGATTTTGGCATCCTGTGAACCTCTTTGGAAAGCTGTGATAACCCTCAAAGACACACCCCTCTGATCCATAGCTGTGCTGATTCAAGACTGACTGACACCAGGATTGATTCAGCCTTCTAGAGACTCCACTGCTTCTTGGGCCCTACTTGTTAGATCACTTAGATTTAGAGTAGAATAAGTCCTCCCTTTGCCCTGTGGGTTTTGTCATTAGGATTTAAGGTTTTAGAGTAGACATCCCTATCCCACCTTTTAGTTGTACATAATTAAAACCAGTTAATCCCTCTTACCTTACCTGCTTGTTTCTAGACTCTGGCTTAGGGGAAGCTGAGTGACAGTTGAGACTAACTGCCATTCCCGTGTGAATCCAGTAAACTCTGGTCTTTCCATCCTGGTCCAGTCTCTCTTAACCCCAGTGTGTGTACCCACAATTACTTAGTTTTATTATAATATCCCTGGTGTCTCCATTATCCATTACCTTTATTTATCTATTATTTTCTACAATATCAATTATACATGTGACACCATGCAAAACAAATTTTTGTATTAGCTATGTTGCAAAAGAAAACAGACCCCCTAAAAAGAAGAAAAAGAGCAATTTCTCTATATTGTTAAAAGGATAGATTTCCTCTTCTATCTTTTATCAATTATCTGCCCAGGGTATCTAATTCTTCCTAGTTCCTGATCTTCACTGATACTGCTTCCTGTAGTATCTGCTTCTTAGATTTTTAGAACTAGAAGGGATTTTAAAAGTTATATAAGGCAACCAACTCATTTTGTAAAGGAGGAAATAGGCTCTTTCTTCCCTCAGTCACCCTCTTTCTACATATAAAAAAATAGTTCTCCCCTTTTACACAAGAAAGAAAAAGGACAAAATCCAAGTAAAATGGCAGAGAACATTAAAAAAAAATTTTTAGCCTCCGTGACCTTTTGCAGTAAAACACATGCTTCATAAGATGTTTTGTACTATTTAATTCAACAAAAATATGCTAAGGGGCTACTATGTGCAATATATTGTGCTCAGGCTTTGGGGATACAAAATCAAAAAATAGCTCCTTATTAGCTGTATAACCTTGTGAAAGCCTCTCCCAAACTCTTTAAATTCCACTACAGATCACAAGGATTAAGCAATACAAGGCAAATACAGTCTTTTAAAACTCTTGGTTATTAGTTTGTCCAACCCCTGTTTCTAAGTCTGCCTTTCTGATAGCTACTAATGGAGAGCACCCACTGTGGATATTGAATCCTCCATAAGTGGGAGAGGAAACCCTGCTTGGAAGGTGCTCAGATTGTAGCATTCTTTCTGACTCTACCTCTGGGCAAAACTGGGAATTAGACCTTCCAAAAACTGAAAATGGTGGTGGAGAGTGGTACAAACTGATCTTGAGTCAGATGGAGGGAAGAGAAAGCCCAAAGCTAGAGAATCCACATTCAGAAAGGTTTCAGAGGGGCAGAATTAGCCATTTGGAGGTAGAAGTAGGTTGTCAGAGGTACGTTGTACCCAGCAGAAAACCTAGAGGCAGGAAGCAAGGTCCAGATCAGAAGAGTTCAAGGAGCAAGAGAAGAGCTGTGAGTCAGGCAGAAGTTTTAGATTAAGGGGGAACAAGTAGAATTTCAAGTCAACTCAAGTCAACTAACATTTATTAAGTGCTTGCCATGTGCCAGACTAAGTACTAGAGATACAAGGAAAGGCAAAAGGCTCTAAAGGAGCTCACAGTCTAGTACAGTGATGGCAAACATATGACACACATGCCATTTTCGATGACACATGGCTGCATGTGGCCGCATATGGAGAAGTATGGGGTCGCATGCTGAGGATGAAACATTAGCTGTAGTGTAGTGTAGACACTCTATGCACTATAGATGACAATTCTACCTATATCAATTTACCTATTTTGGTTTATTAAATACAGTTATATATCACAATTCTACATTTTTGTTATTTAAACTATAAATATCATGAAATTATGGTGTTTTTTTCTCAAAGTGACACACCATCCAAATTATGCTCTGTTTTTTTGGTGAATCTTGACACACCAAGCTCAAAAGGTTGCCCATCACTGGTCTAGTAAGAGATAACATGCAAATGAGTGTGTAAACCCAAGTTATATGTATGATAAATTGTCTCAATTGACTAAAAAGCCTCAGAGGGAAGGCATTAAAATTAAGGACTGAGAAAGGTTTCTTGCAGAAGGTGAGACTTTGGCTAAGTCTTGAAGAAAGCCAGGAAGTAGAGCTGAGGAGGGAGAGAATTCTAGGACTAGGGGACAGCCAGTGAAAATGATCAGTTTTTTAAGATGGAATGTCTTGCTGGAAGAACAGCAAAAAATTCATTGTCACTGGATCTCAAAGGATGTGATGGGGAATAAGAAGACTGAAGGTACCAGGTTACAAAGGGCTTTAAAAGTCAAACAGAGGATTTATTTGATTCTGAAAGTAAGAGGGAGCCATTGGAGTTTGTTGATTGGAGATGAGCTGGGTTGGGGCTATGACATAGTCATACTTGATTTTTGAAAACTCAATTTGATAACTGAGCAGAGGATAGATTGGAGTGGGGAAAGAATTAGGGCAGGGAGACCACCAGTGAGTAATTTCCACAACTGTCATCTTGTGGACATATACTTGTTTTGATACTTGGTCTAGTGAGTGTTCAGGCTTTCCTTCCTGCTTCCACTGAATTCTTTCATTTGGATGGTGCCATTATACCACCCTCACCCCTCTAATATCCATTATAATCAAGGGTTTTCTCCAAATGGGAAGAGGCAATCCCTCTGAGGCTCAGGCCTACTTTTAGAATAGAATGGGTTTTTTTTTTTTTTTTTTTTTTTTTTTTATGATTGTCACAGTCTAGTTTGTGGAAACTTGCATTTACCTCCCTGGAAAAAACAAAGTGAATTGCATTTGGTAGTGTTGTTTTTTTAATGTGTAAAAATCATGGAGAGGATACTGGATTTGAAATTTGACTCTGGGATCTGTCATTTACTATTACTTGTGTAACCTGAGATGAACCACCTGTATCTGAGTTTCCTGACCTATAAAACAAGAGGCCCTGACCAAAGTACTTCCAAGATTCCTTCCAGCTCTAAATCAATGAACCTATGAAGATAAATTTGTTTGCAAAGATCTAGGAAGTAAAAACTTTGGAGACATTGAAGAGGAGACATATAGGGGGTATGCCTTATAGAGAGTATAGGACTTGGAGTTAGGAAGATATGAATTTGAATCCTCCCTTAGACACTGGTTCTGTAACCTTGAGCAAGTCCCTTGGCTTCTCTGTTTCTCAGTTTACCCATATGTGAAATGGAGTTGTATTTGATGACCTCTGAAGTTTTTTCTAGGTCTAAGTCTTTGATAGTATGATCTGATTCCAACACTTTAAGTTCTGTCCCAGATCACAAAGATTAAGTAATAAGTGGAAAACCTGAGCTTTTATAATCTTTTGCTGGGAAATACACTCTTAAAATTATAGCTCGAAGGGATTGGGAACGCAATATTTAATGGAGCAAAGAAATAGAATTGAAGGCATAAAAGACTTTCACAGAGTACATAATTTTAACGAAAGCGTTTGCTCTTTGAAACATAATTTAACTACAAAAGAGAGATAGACCGAACCCCAGACATTCAAATCTAATTTTTAGAGGTAAGTAGGATATGGCACAGGGGTACATAAACATCCTGTTTCCCCCTTTTCAGGTGCAGGAAGGCAAGGAGAAAATAGTATGGACAACATACTTTTTGAAGAGCAAAGATAGAGTCTAATAAAAGGCCTATTTACAAATTAAAAGATATCTGGACATAGATTTCAGTTTATATCCATTTCCAAATATTTCACTTTGAGGCCACAAAAGAGGTGGATAGAATTCCACAAGCTAGAATCCAAAAGCAGAAAGGATTTCATCATTTACTCTAGGAGGAGATGACAAGAAACACCCTTCAAAAGATTACTTCCAGAAGATACTTTATTTTGGACAAATGAGCCCCGGATTTTGAATGCAGCTAGCATTCTCTGAACTTAACCTGGATATAATTCAAGAGTGCTATAAATCTCACCTTGGATGATTCAAGTTTCCTCTTTCTTAGTATCTCCTTCTTAGAATCCCCATTCTTAAAAGTCCTTAGGAGTTCAACTCATTGTTCTTATAACAGGTAAGATAGAAAACAGATTTTATGATTTGGATCATTAATCTCTTAGAAATCTCTTAGAAAACACTGAATATCATCCAGTTAAATACTCCCAAAGTGTCACAAGTTACACAAAGGACTTTTTGATTCTATTTTTTTTATACAGCAAAGATAAACAAGAAGGGATTATATTGACCTTTTGCCCAACTAGGTAGTGAAAGCTAACAGAAAGCTCAGATCATACTCTGAGAGGTAATACCTCTTCTGCAGACAAATAACAAATGGTAATGTCACCTGAGAGAGCCATTTAATTTATTTAAAATTTTTTCCTATTATGAACTTCACAGTTTTCAGCATACATGAACATTTCCATAAGCAAAGAATGTAAAAAGGAGATTATATGTGAAACTGATTTTCTGTTACATATAACTTTTTTTAAAAGTGTATATTAACAGTAACATGATAGAAACAGTATTTCTCACTTGTCTTTGTTCCTTCTGAACTTCTCTCTTCTGTGAAACTGATTTTCTGTTACATATAACTTTAAAAATATATACATATATTAAATATAACAAGATAAAAACAGTACTGCCTGTTTGTCTCTGTCTTCTTCGGAACTTCCTTCTAACTCACTTCTATGAAACTGATTTTATGTTACATATAACTTTTTTTTTAAGTACATATTAAATGTAACAGGATAGAAACAATATTGCCCACTCTTCTCTGTCTCCTTCCAATCTTTTTTTTTTTTTAAAAACCCTTAACTTCTGTGTATTGGCTTCTAGGTGGAAGAGTGGTAAGGGTGGGCAATGGGGGTCAAGTGACTTGCCCAGGGTCACACAGCTGGGAAGTGTCTGAGGCTGGATTTGAACCTAGGACCTCCCGTCTCTAGGCCTGACTCTCAGTCCACTGAGCTACCCAGCTGCCCCTCCTTCCAATCTTTCTTCTACTCTATTCTTTTTTGGAAGAACCCAATTTTAAAGCTAGAACTTTAGTCTACTTGGCATCTTGCCAGTTTGAAACAAGATTTCTCTGTTTATAGAGTTTAGAAAGTGTTGGGGTGAGTGGTTGCAGAAACTGTCTGGCTGTGTGACCTTGGGCAAGTCACTTAACCTCAACTGCCTAGCCCTTACCACTCTTCTTAGGACAGATACTTAGTATCAATTCTAAGATAAAAAAATAAGTGTTCTTAAAAAAGGTGATAGGGTCTGCTATTAACTATATTATAGTATTACACTATTTCAGTTTGGCTTCATATTGAAAAATACTACTAGGTGGTTCACTGAAGCACCAAGAGGACCTGAATTCAAATCTGAAATCAAATACTGACTAGCAATATGACCCATTTAAAACCCATTTGTTTCAGTTTCCACATCTGTAAAGTGAGCTGGAGAGGGAAATGGCAAACCACTTCAGTATATCTTTGCAAGAAAACCCCAAGGTAGTCATAAAGAATTGGGATACAACTGAAAAACTGAGCAACGACTAATGAATTGCCTTAATGTGTACTTTTTGCCTCTTGCCCACACCTGAAAAAGTAGTTCCTTTCTTCATCTTCTTTTGTAGTCCTTTGCATTTCCACAGCCTACCTTGCATTGTATTTATTTGTGAATCTGTATTATTGACTCTATTAGAACATAAGTCTGTGGTGGCAAACCTATGGTATGAATAGTTTCTCTGTGGGCACGTGGGCCATAGCCCTCACCTCAGCACAGAGTTTGTTACAAGAAAGCCAGTGGGGCCTCTCCTTTCCATGCCCACTTGAGTCACCCACCCCTCTACCCAGCAGCCCAATGGTAGCACTTCTTCCCTCCCCTGTCTGGGATAAGGCATGGGGTAGGGGGACTCACATGCATTGGAGTGGGGCTCACATGCAGCTTGAGAGTTACAGTTTGGGCACTCAGTCTCTAAAAGGTTCACCATCACTGCCATAAGTGCTGTAAGGGTAAGGACAATGTCACTTTTCATATTTTATCTGCCCCTGGCCCCACCTAGTACCTTGCTCAATGCCATGCACAATTATAAATGTTTGTTTAACTTAATTGAATTGAGTGGCTACTGCTTTGGATATTTTTGGATCATGACGTTCTTTTTGAACAACCTAAGCAGTCTAGTGAAGGTGACTGGTCATAGTTTTCTTCCAGGCCACAATATGAGAGAGGGGACATTACACTCTTACTCTCTGTAGCCTCACAGTGCAAAAGAGTAGTAGAATCTCTATTCGTCATTGGTCACAAGACCTCTGGAGGCAGTTATTAGTTGCTCTATTTTGTAGAGCTACCATGACCAGGTCCAGCTCTTGGGCTTTTCTGGCCATAATAAACTTTCTTCTGGGAGTAATTTTCAGGATACAATTTCCTTTTGCCTCCCCCCAGAATCAGAGAAGCAACATCCTTTCTGTCCTGTGGGAGGCCAATAAGAGAAACAGAGTCTTAAATAGATGGACATCTAAGATTCCTCTTTTGACTCCTTTTCAAGATCCACACCTTTTCTTAATAACATTATATGCCCCATTGGAAAGCTTTAAACAAACCAGCAGTTACTGGGTTAACAATTCCTCTACAAGAAAATTAAGATCCATAAATTCTAAGAATATTCCTAAGTCAGCCAAGGTCAGAGCTAGACAAAACTTCATCCATCCAGGTCCAGTCCTCCCTATAAAAAATACAAGACTCAATTCATTTATGATATCTATAGAATATAGTTATGATTCTCAGAATTTGCTTGCTGATATCCAGACGGCTAGAATTCGGCCTTGGACCCTGTTCTATCTTTACTTTGAAGCCTCCAAGGATTTTCTTTTGTGTGATTTGTAACCATGAGCTGTAAGTTTTTCTTTGTGTTCTTTGTGTGAAAATATATATAATAAACTCCATGCTCCTGAAGCCAGAGCTGGAAGCATGAAGTAAAAGACATTTCCCTTGTCCTGTCCTTATTTCCTTATCAACTAAATTGTCATCAGATTATCAGAGATAATAAAGAGATCTCCACAACTGGCGGCTGAACAGGTACCTTGGATCACTGGATTCAGGTAAATATTTGCCCTCCCCCTCAGACAACTCCCAAATTATGACAGTTTAGTTTCTGCCCAAAGAAGGGCAAGAAATCCAGAGTTTTCAGAACTCTCCCCTTAAGGGAGGACACTAGAAGTAAAAGAATAGATTAACAGGATGGGACACAGTGAATCAAAGGAAAGAACTCTTTTTATTGATATAACTAAGCACATCCTCAGAAAATGGGGAGTAAAAGTTAGTAAAGAACAGCTCACTAAATTTCTTGATTGGATTCCCTTAGAATTCTGGCAAAAAGTTGGCAATGATTTGAAAAATTATTATACTGAGCACAGATCAGAACAAGTGTCAGAAAAAATTTCATCGGCTGCTAAAAAAACAACTTTGTTATCTGGTCAGAATGAAGAGAATGAAATCTTTAAGGTTTCAGTGTTAGAATCAGAGGAGGAGGAAAAGGCTCATAGTAAATCAAACTGGAGCTTTAAAATTCGAATGAAAAAGTCACTAGCAGGAGACCTTCCCCCACCTAAAAACCTCTCTTCAAAAGAGGAAAGAGAGATAAAAGCAGAGGAGCCTCTGCTGCTTGAAGCTTCAACTCCGCAGCCCCAGCCCCCGAATATAGGGTTTAAAGGAGCCCTAAAAAATGCTAGAAAGGATGGAGACATATCATTCTGCTTCCCAGTTATTTTTAGAGTAGATGAATTGGATGATGATGAAGAAGTAGCTCCTACATGGGACCCTCTTCCCTACAAAGTGTTAAAAGAAATTAAGACAGCTTGTGTTTCATATGGTCCTGCTTCTCCATACACTTTAAATTTGGTGGAAACTTTGGGGGCAATCTGGATGACCCCCTTTGATTGGATTCAGACATCGAGATATTCCCTTGCTGCAGGGGACTACCTCTTTTGGAAATCAGAATTTGATGAATTGGCAAAACAGAAGGCAGCCATTAATAAAACACAGGGCATCAGAGTTACTAAGGAAATGTTACTTGGAATAGATGAATGGGAATTACATGCTGATCAGATTAATTTACCTAGAGAAGCTCTAATTCAATGTACAAAGTGTGCCTTAGAGGCTTGGAAAAGGATCCCAGTAACTAAGAAACTGTCCACAGGTTTGGCCAAGATTAGACAAGGATCAGAGGAAAGATACTCAGATTTTGTAGAAAGGTTAAATCAGGAGGTAAAAAAATATACAATTGATGAATACACAATCCGGATAATAGTAAAAAAGTTTGCCTATGACAATGCCAATAATGTGTCAGAGCATGCTTCAAAATGTTAAAGATTCTGGGACTATTAATGACTATATGAAAGCTTGTGAGAACTTTACTCCAGCATATATGCAGGGTATAGCCATTGCAGCAGCTCTGAAAGGAAAAACATATTCTGAAATGATTAAGGGCTCAAAGGCTGTAAAAAGCTCTTGTTCCAATGCCCCTAACTCTTTGTGTCCCAGATGTGAGAAAGGTTACCACTGGAAGAAAAATTGTAATTCCAAATTCCATCGAAATGGTTACAGATTACCTGATAAGAGATTTCAGGGAAGATGTAAAGGAGGCCAAACATCGGCCCCACCAATGACTAAATTTAATCCAAGAATTCATCCTAGTTTAGCCAGTTCCTTGCTAGAGTTAACCCATTTTCTGAATAATAAACTTTATTTTTTCTCCAGATTTCTTTAGCAATGTTAGATGTGATTTATTGATCTGTGGAAAGGATGTCTTGTATTTGTTAGAGTATGCGTGAAATGCCCGGGAAATATATCCTTGATCAGTCTGTGTGTCTATATGTTGTGTCTACATGTCTCTGATCAATTTGAATCTTAAGTTTTATTGTTGTGTTTGTCTGTGATCACAATGGAATTTTGGAGAAAATAAATCTCTCTCTTTCTCATTCATTCCAGAGGAATGGGAAAGACAGACAGAGGAGTTTGAGAAATTCAGAAAAATAACATCTCTAATGGATTTCTGAGTGTTTTAAACTCTAAAAGAATTTAATTGATTAAAAGAAATCATATTCTCTGCTCTCATTAAGGAGAGAATCAACAAGATAATTTGTCTACATATCTTCTTCCATTTCTTACTGGCCATAAGAAATGGAACAAAAATCATAAGACAATAACAGGGGACAGATTTGATCCCACCACCAAATTATATCAACAGGTTAAATATTGAGATGTGTATTTAATCAAATTTACCAAGGATTCGAAATGCAATCTAAGAAAAAATTTATTCAGACAGAAAAAGCAATGATTCTGAACTGAGTACTGAGGTACAGAAATGCAATTTAAAACTTTTTTAGCTAATCAGAATTACCAATTCTCCTAAATGCTTAACTGAGAGTGGTAAAAACTTTTTGGACTGCCACAAGTTTAATATACCATTAATCACACAGATGTTAGTGAAAATCTTAACTTATAAATTATTAGAACAATACCATTGGCTTATATTTCAAAATTAGACCCCTTTAAACAGAGAATGGTTCAAAATTGAATCATCCATGCTGCCTCAGTTTAGCAAGAAATAATTTTGGAAAGTCAAAAAACATAGTTCCTTTTTCTCGAAACTCACAGCCCTTTCTCTAATTCATTAGGATACCTATTTACTAAGAATTTGAATAGATACTGATGATATAGTATAAATCTATTGACTACTAGTTAGAAAATGGAATTTCAGTTAATTTTAAATATGCACAAACTTTATATTGAAGAAGTTATCTATTAAGACTTTCAGTGTGTAAAATATGGATTTAAATAATCAAATTTGCCAAAAATGCTTATCAACTAAATCTGAGGATTGCAAATTATATAAGGATACTAGTTCATGATTTAAAAGAAATATTTAATCAGGTATGTAGATTTGTCCTAAGGTATAGAGAGGCCAGACTACAGGTTTTATTCTTCTTTAAGAAGAGGTCTGAAAGAATAACTGGTATATGTAGGAAACATTGTTTAAGAAGTTTTAATCAGGGACAATTTGGACATAGTGAAGTTAAATTAATATTCACTTGGAAGTGATAAATCATCAAAGTTTTAAAATAATCAGGCAAACTTTATAAATGCAGTAACTAAAGAGTTAAAGAGCACAGCTGCTTGAAAAGCAGCTGTAGCCTTGGACACGTTTCAAAAGTAATTTAACCCCTTCTACACATAGGAGGGAGAGTCTTTGACTATAAATATTTTCAATAACAGTTTTTACTAACTCAAACTCAGTAAAATGAAACAATTAATAAGAAGCTAATTTTGTAAGCTTAATTTTGTAACTTTCAGAAATCTGGTTCAATTTAAGTAGTTATTTCTATTTCAAATAATATTAGAAAATGCAAAAATAATTATTTTGACAACTTAAATTTATGCTTTAAGTTACTAGATCCTAGTCAAATTATGTCTCCTATGTTCACTATTTCACCAGTATTTAAAGGTTAATTGAATAGATTGTATTCTCATAATATTTGTGATTTGTAGTAATGCATTCAAATCCAGAATGTACAATTATAACAAAACGCAGAACCCTCATAATAATTTGATATCATTGTTAATATGTACTTGATTGTGATGGCATTAATATTATTATAATATCTTTTACTTTGTAGTGATGTTGATGCAATAATAACTAATTAACAAATTTCTCAATATTATAACAGTGTAATTGAAGAATGCATTTAAATAGAAATATTGTTCATCTCAATAATCATCAGGGACCTGAAATAAAACTATTATTTGCAAATGTAAGAATATTCCAAGGTATCTGGTTGCAAATTTTGAAGTTTTAAAATCAATAACCTTGAAGAGTAATTTTGTATCAAGATCAAAACATGTAAATCTTACAAGTACAATAATTTAATTAGTCATAGAGGATTAATAAAAACTGCTACAGAAAAAAAGGAATTTTCCTTACTTTTAAAAACTTAGAACTTCTAACAAACTTATTAACCCCTTCCTTACAGTAAATTTAGATCCTAAAGGGGTAATTAGCAACCCCATTGAATTTTGATGTGATACAGACAGAAGTGTTGCAAGCAAAGCTGATGCAAATATTGGGTTTTAAAATAATTGTTATTGAATGTTATCAAAACATGTACTTTACTTTGTGAAAACTGAAAACATGTTCAAATGTAAACTATGTATAAAAGCTATTTGTTAAAAATTGATCATGCCTATTTGCAATAATATATGATTTGTATTGTGAAAATTTATACATTGAGAATTTGTTTAAAAAGGAAATCTGTTTATCATATTTTGTAACATTATAATTTTTCATTGTGTATGTAAATCTTGGAAACCTTTCAAATGCTATTGATAATAATTACTGTTTAAGGTAAAAGTCATTGGATTTACAACTGATATTACTCATTTATGGATTATTGATTTGGATTCACCATTGAAAAGGAAGCTATCACTGATAAATAATCCTTGACTCTTACCTCAATTCAAACAATGTTATACTCCCTTCCTTCCTTTTGCCATATTCAAAGCAAAGTAACATAATAATTGAAACCCCAGAAATTTGAATATGTAAAGCAAGCCAATATGTTCCATTGTTTACTAAAGAAACTGTACCCATCCCAAATGTTGTTTCAATGAAAGTTAGTTTGAATCTCTTGTACATTAATTTATTTGTTTAATTTCTGATCATCAATTGGAATAGCTAATTATAGATACGAAGAAACAAATAATACCCCAGAATTATAATATGGGGATCAAAGTTTTGTTTTATTCATACGGAAAATGGATCTGAGTTTTGGGTAAAAGACATTTCATTAATTCTAAACTATATATATAATTTTGATTTTTAAAACTTTTTTTTACTTAAAAACATTATATTTTTCCTGAATTTTTAATTTTCTTATTGCTTTTCCTTTTAATTTTTAATATATAGAATAATTGACTTTTTTCACTTTTTCTCATTTTTGTACTTAAATTACATATTATCAGTATTAATCCTTTTTGATTTCACAGTAATATAAGTTTAATATTAAAGCATACCCACAAAGCCTTAGTCTATGGAAACCTGCCATGAATTGGTAAATATTATGGGACTATAATTAATGATTCTGTCTGATTCCAGGAGAAGGGAACAAAAGATCCACAAGGTCAAGGAGACCACCCAGTCCAATGGGATTGGTGAGAAACTGCACAATGCCTAGCACCACAAGGTCAAAAAAGACCATACCAAACCAAGAAGGATTGACAAAACTTTCTCATGCCAATACTGAAGGACTTAAACTTAGCAATTGGGTTCGGGGTTGCAGCTTTTCTGACATATGTTAGAGGCTGGACTTCCTTGAGCTTCATCCTAATTAAGTACCAAAGATTGGCCATCATCCTGGCTCAAGTGCAGGCAAATCAGACCAGGAAAAGACACTTCCCTTTCTCACAAAAAATTTGGTCCTTTTCTTTCTCTTATAAGTGTGGTAACTTTCTATAGTCCTGGCTTCTAAATGGGTAATTGCACCATTGCTTAAATCACTTTACTTGGGCCTTGATACAAGGACCTGCTGTAAGTTTATTTTTCCCTACATTTTTGCACATAAGACTTTGATATTTTACATTTCATTCACAACTTATTTTTTCTCTCTTTTATTTGGATTTTTTTATTTTATTTTTTAAATTTCTTTTGACAATTGATTCACACAACCCAAAAACTCAGCTATGTATCCTTAACTGATCTGGATGTTTGCCTTAACCCTCTTCAGAGGAAAATGTATGTTTTATAATCTATAATGTAAAGTTTAAATTCTTTTGAGAGTAATTTCAGGATAAGAAATTTGCCAACTCCCCAGAATCCAGACGATGAACCTGTTTGAAAGAAGACACCATGAAGATGCCTGCAGAGACTTACACTGCATCAAGAAAATCCAAAAATTAACTTTGGGGTGCAGTTGCTTGAATTATGGGAAATTGAATGTATTTGTTTTGAATGTACACTCTTGTGCCAAAGAGGACTGCCCCCTAATTGGCTTTTTGTCAATGCACCTAGCAATCATTGGATCATTGTTTTTGTACTCTTTTCTTTTCATCCCCAAATTTGTGTAACTTAAAAGTTTCCCTTGGCCCTCATAAGAGAAATTCACACAGCCCAACAGGTGGATGCCCTTTTCAATTTAAAAGAAAAGGGGGAATATGTGGGAGGCCAATAAGAGAAACAGAGTCTTAAATAGATGAACATCTGAGACTCCTCTTTTAACTCCTTTTCAAGATCCACACCTTTTCTTAATAACATTATATGCCCTATTGGAAAGCTTTAAACAAACCAGCAGTTACTGGGTTAACAATTCCTCTACAAGAAAATTAAGATCCATAAACTCTAAGAATATTCCTAAGTCAGCCAAGGTCAGAGCTAGACAAAACTTCATCCATCCAGGTCCAGTCCTCCCTATAAAAAATACAAGACTCAATTCATTTATGATATCTATAGAATATAGTTATGATTCTCAGAATTTGCTTGCTGACATCCAGACGGCTAGAAATCGGCCTTGGACCCTGTTCTATCTTTACTTTGAAGCCTCCAAGGATTTTCTTTTGTGTGATTTGTAACCATGAGCTGTAAGTTTTTCTTTGTGTTCTTTGTGTGAAAATATATATAATAAACTCCATGCTCCTGGAGCCAGAGCTGGAAGCATGAAGTAAAAGACATTTCCCTTGTCCTGTCCTTATTTCCTTATCAACTAAACTGTCATCAGATTATCAGAGATGATAAAGAGATCTCCACACTGTCCTAGTATCCTGGTGTCCTAGTATCCCTTTCCACCTCAGCTGAGGCCCTAGCAGAAAACATTCAACAGGAGATTCAGGTGCTTTTAATTTGTAAATAAACATCTCTGAACAACACTACTCTGACCTGGTCTCATTTCCTTTAAAACATTTTTATCATTATATATTTGAAGGTCAAAGTCTTTTTATTTCATTTCTCATTGAATAGTACCTGGAAATCTTAAGGGGAAACATACCATGGAAATAAATAAATGGGAGGAAGGAAAAAATTTCTGTTTAAAGTGGGAAGAATGATTTGTTCTCTATTATTTAAATGTACTTCAAAGATTTGAGTTAGAAAGATTTTTGGAGGCCATCTAGTCCAACTTCATTTTATAGAGAAGAAAATTTTCCTTTGCAACAGATGTGATGTTAGTAATGTAGCTAAACCACTCACTTCAGTCAAAATGGGTATTAAACTAATCAGTTAACAAAGATAGATCCTTTATAAGCAGGGTTTGCTTTGCATGTAAAAAGCTGACCAGAAATTGCACCAGAAATTAGGACCTAATGAAGTCAAATCACTTGTCCAAGGTCACATAGGGAGTAAGTGGCAGTGTTGTGGGGTAGAGCCAATGTTGTGGGGTGTAATGGTGAACCCCTGAGTTCAGGAAGGATACCTTTTGCAAGAATGCAAGATTCTGAAACTTAGCTTAAAAGTAAAAAAAGAAATGTATTAGTTATGTAGAATTACTGGCCAGCCAGACAGCATGAGTGGAACAACCCTGGGGGGTTGCTCCCACAATGCTTCAGTCCTGGGGTATTTATATCCTTTACAACAGTGAGGATGTAATGTGTCATGGTGTGGACGTGACTCTAGAGTGATAAACACTCAGGCATTTGGTGGGGTGTTTGGTCATCTGATTGGGGTCTGCCTGAAGACTCTCATAGTTTAGGGAACAGATGGATGCCTGAGATACAGCCCGATGGTATCAAGGTGTAGCCTGGAGGTGCATCTCTATATCCATCTCAAACTAAAGGATGATCCAAGAATGATAATAATCTCAGGGTCTTATAGAATTTATCAGATGTTCTTGGGTTAGGAATCACAAGGACAGAAAGGAGCAAGGGAATTTCCCAGCTTACAATTTGCTTGAGTTAAGGAGGTACAATGCCCATGCCAGCAGGACACAGATTATAGATTTGAATCCATATCTCATGGCTTCAAATCAAATGGCAATGCCTAGAAAATCATAGAATGTTAGATCTGAGAAATCATCTAGTCCAAAACCCTTATTTTATATATGAGCTTCCAGGCTCTGCAAGATAAGTGATTGGTGCAAGGTCACACAAGGGACCCAAGAGGCCGAGCCAGCCTTAGAACAAAAGGATCCTGATCCCTGGTCAGAGCTTCATCCACTAACCATGCCAAGTAAAGCTTGCTAAATACCTAATAATCCAGCAAAGCAAAATACCTGGGACAACAAATCTCCTCCCCTTCTTCTTAGCCTGGTCATATCCCATTTCCAGGAAGTTACAAATAATTGAAAATACTGTTCATGCATTACATTGGAAATTACTTGCTTCCCATAAAACAAAGAAGTTACAAAGTATGGGCAGACAATAGATACATTTTATTAGACGTGTCTTGTATAGCACTAAATACATTATGAAAGTTCAATGAATAAAAATAAAAAGTGAGGCAGCTGCTGAGGTTTTTTCTTGATATGGGCTAATCAGTGTAGCTGCAAAAACAATTACCTTTCTATTGTAATTTATTTTCTTGCAAAATAAGCTACAGCTCCCACCTTCCCTGGAGGCTTTGTAGTCCCGGGGCCCAAAGTGGGCAGTACTGTGTTATGTAATGTTTGGCCAATCACAAGCAGCTTTAACCTGGGCTACCTAGTTACAGTTGTTGCTTAATCTACGGAGAGCAAAACCATGATTAGCAGGTAGTATGATTGTTATCCAGGGCCTCTTATGGCAAACACTGAAAAGCCGTTTTGTTTTTTTGTTGTTTTTTTTTCAGCAATCAGGGAAGGCTATTGAGTCAACAAAACCAAGCTTTGCATTTGGACATATCTGGTGCAAATTACCAGACATCAGCTTTTTACATGCAAAGCAAACCTTGCTTATATAGAATCTATTCCCATTAACTGATTAGTTTAATACACATCCAGACTGAAGTGATTGCTTTAGCTATGTTACTAATATCAGATTTGTTGCAAAGGAAAAGGGGAGCAAAAAATGTTTGATCTATCCAGCCTTGGTTTTCACTAATCTCAAATATTTACCTCTCTTCACTAGTCAGTCTGGTCTTTCTACTGCCCTTAATATGATAGTGAGGGTGTCCCTCAAATGTAGTGTGAGGCACTTAGCAGATTGACCAAGATGACAGCAAAGGAAAGTAATAAATGTTGGAGGAGATGTGGCAAAATTGGGACACTAATGCATTGCTGGTAGAGTTGTGAATTGATCGAACCATTCTGGAAGACAATTTGGAACTATGCCCAAAGAGCTTTAAAAGAATGCATGTCCTTTGATCCAGCCATACCACTACTAGGTTTGTACCCCAAAGAGATAATAAGGAAAAATACTTGTATAAAAATATTTATAGCTGTGCTCTTTGTGGTGGCAAAAATTTGGAAAATGTGGGGGTGTCCATTGATTGAGGAATGGATGAACAAATTGTGGTATCTGTTGGTGATTGAATATCATTGTGCTGAAAGGAATAATGAACTGGAGGAACTCCATGTGAATTGGAATGACCTCCAAGAATTGATGCAGAGTGAAAGGAGCAGAACCAGGAGAACATTGTACACAGAGACTGATACACTGTGGCACAATCGAACTTAATGGGCTTTTCTACTAGCAGCAATGCAATGACATTCCAGAGGAACTTATGAGAAAGAACTTTATTGACATCCAGAGAAAAAACTGTGGGAGTAGAAACACAGAAGAAAAACATATGATTAATCACATGGTTCAATGGGGATATGATTGGGGATGTTGACTTTAAATGATCACTCTATTGCAAATATTAATAATACGGAAATAGGTTTTGAATAATGATACATATAAAACTCAGTGGAATTGCTCATTGGCTCTTGTAGAGGGGAAGGAGGAGGGAGGGAAAGAATCTGAATTATGTAATGATGGAAAAATATTCTAAATTAATTAATCTAATTAATTTTTTTAAAAAAGATGAGAAGTGGAAAAAAATGTAGTGTGAGGGTATCATTGAATGGCTCAAGAAGAGGAAGATATCTCTAGGCTCTTCCCCCCTACTCCACCTTCTCCAAGAGAGATTTTAATTCTTGCCAAGATGGGAAGCAGGTAATAGAAGGTAGAGACCAACAATTTTGCTCTCCTCAGAGAGACTGGGTGCTGGACTAGAATTATATCTATCTGCTCCCTTAAATATTGTTTAGTCAAAGGGATATGATTTTCAGGTTCAAGGTAAATTCCTAATCACTATTTCTGAATAAGAAAAGGAGAACCCGAGTTTATATCCAAGGCTTGACTCCTTTCCCACCAAATACCACTTCCACAATGAACACATATAATAGTGATTAAAACCATTTATCCAAGTCAGTAACAAAACAGAGATCAGAAGAAGTATACATAAGAGAATATATATCAAATAATACAGAGTGAATGAGCCCTCCTATTTGGATCAAGAGAACTTGGCTCAGACATTAGCTGTGAGATCCTGGTCAAAGAAACAATTACTAATTTCATTGAAGAGAATGACATTGAAGAGACAACATATCAAAATCTATGGGATACAGACAAAGCAGAACTCAGGAGAAAATTTATATCCCTGAGTGCCTATGTCAACAAATTAGAGAGGGAAGGGATCAATGAATTGGGCATGCAACTTAAAATACTAGAAAAAGAACAAATTTTAAAAACCCAGATAAAAACTAAATTAGAAATCTTAAAAATCAATTTGATCCCTTTCCCCACCTACTGCACTAAGATCTATGACAAGACTTGGGCTGACTGTGGGATTTCAGGACAAAAGATGCAGTGACACTACATGAAGCTCAGAGCTCTGATGGTGTCTGGCAGGGAGGGAGCAGCAGTTGATTGGGCATCCTCAGACTCTCCAGTGACTGGTGAAGATTTGACCTCACTGAAGACTAGCTCAGCAGATTAGCAGGTCTAATCCATTATGCTAATAGAAGAGAAAGACTAAAGATCCCCCTCAGGACAGAACAGCTCAAACATCCAGGTCCAGTAAACAAAAAGGAGTGAGTATAAAATCCACAAGGAAGAGGAAAAAATATATGAGTAAATAGAAGACAAAAGAAAGAAGCAACAGTTGAAAGCTTCTATGGAGATAAAGAACAAAGAACAGAACCAACAGAAGAAGACAGGATCCAAGAAACATCAAGAAAAACCTTAAAAAAAATGCAGGGAATTGGATTAGACTCTGGATGAACTCACCCATAAAAAAAGGGAAGGGGATATCAGAGTAGATTAAAAACCAGAATCCTACCATATATTGTTTACAAGAAACACACTTGAGGCAGGTAGACACATACAAGATAAAAGTAAGAGGCTGGAGCAGAATCTTTTGGGGTGCAACTGAGACAAAGAAGGCAGGAGTACAATCATGAGCTCAGACAAAGCTAAAGTAAAAATAGATTTGATTAAAAGAGACAAGGAATGAAATTACATCTTGATGAAAGGTAATATAAATAATGAAGAAATATTTTTGTACTTTTTTTTGAATAGTACTCAAAATATATGCACTAAATGAAATAGCTTCCAGATTTTTAAAAGAGAAACTAAAAGAGATTAAGAAGGAAATAAATAGTAAAACCATCCTAGTTGGGGACCTTGACCTTCCCTTATCAGAATTAGACAAATTAAACCAAAAAATTAATAAAGAAGTAAGGGAAGTGAATGAAATGTTAGAAAAATTAGTTAATAGATAGTTGGAGAAAATTGAATAGGGATAAAAAGGAATATGCCTTCTTTTCAGCAGCACATGGCACATATACAAAAATTGATCATATACTAGAGCATGAAAATATGACAAAAAAATGCAGAAAAGCAGAAATAATGATTGCAACTTTTTCAGATCAAATTGCTACAAAAATCATAATTAATAAAGGTGTATAGAGAGGTAAATTTATAATTAATTGGAAGCTAAATAATTTAAGTCTTCAAAACTGGTGAATCAAAGAACAAATCAAAGGAGATACTAATAAAACTGAAAGTAAAAGACCTGTTTAAGTAATAAATAAGACTAGGAGCTGGTTCTTTGAAAAAAGAAATAAAATAGATGAAGTATTAGTTAATCTAATTTTAAAAAGATGGACTTTATAGTTGACTCATCCAAATGGATATCATAATGTGAACAATAGGTATTGTTCATCCCCATGATTTTTCCTATGTACATAGCAAGACTGAAATATTTTGAGTTATTATCAGTGTCATTTAGAAAGCTCTTTAATGTTCTGGAGCTTAATAAATGGACCTCACCATCTATTGTTGTTGTTCAGTTGTGGCTGACTCTTATAAGTCCACTTGAGGTTTCTTGGCAAAGATAGTGGAGTGGTTTGTCATTTCCTTCTCCAGTTCATTTTACAGATGAGGAAACAGGCTTACAGGGCTGAGTAACTCGTCTAGAGTCACACAGCTAGTTAAGTGTCTGAGGCCAGATTTGAACTCCAGAAGATCAGTCTTCCCAACTTGAGACCTGGCACTTTCTCCACTGTGCCACCTAGCTGCCCCTCCATTCATAGGAAAATATTATGTTAGGAAACTCTTTTCCATGTAGATTCTGTGTTGGACATCTTCCATGATAACAGCAAATACCTTTACTATTTACATAAATATTACAAAATATTGATATTGATATATTTTATCAATATATTAACTGTCTTTGGTATTTATTCATTTGACATATATAATTTTATATGCATATATTTATATGTGTATATGTATAGTGAGAAAAGAGAGAGGCAGAGAGGCAGAGAGACAGAGGAAGAAAGAGACAGATAGAAAGATACAGAGACAGAGGCAGAGAGCACATCTCCTCATTTTATGCCATGCTTGTTAATAATTACCTTCATCAGATAAAATTCTCCCTTGTTAAATCTTTGAAGGAATCTTGTATACTTTTAATATATACATAATAGAATCTTTCAGGTAACATTTTGCTCTACCAGAAAAAATGACTTTAAATATTCAAAAGTTATAAGCATAGTGGAATCTTGAATCCTTTGAACATTTCAGGCAACTTTGTGGCTGGAAAGAAGTGATCTGCTGTAGAATGTCATTAGCAAAAATAATTATTTTATCAAAGGCTTTTCCAAAATGGGAAAATAGGTGGATAATTTTGTTGATATTTTTCAAAATAATAATTAAATTCATGACTGTTTGCTTTTTCCCATTTTTAATCTATTTTAAAAATAATTTTTTAAATCTCTCTATAATTGTGTTGCTTTTGGTATGGACCTCCTAGAAGGGAAGGGAAAATCCATATTTTTTGCTTCCTTTATATTTCCCTCAGCACCTAGAGTAGTGTAGCCCGTTGTATCATTTTATTAATTGGTTTAACAAACAGACTTACAAGCAAATAATCCATAAAACAGCATGAATTATAGGAAATGAGGATGTCATAAAAACTAGATTTCTGCATAAGTGAGAAAGAACTGTGAACTTGGAATACAGTTCTTCATCCTTCTATTGTATAGTTAGTCTTGGACAAAGTATTTAACTTCTCTGATGGACAAATCACTGATTTTCTCTATGTTCAGTTTTAAGTGAAAAATAAGCTAATTGGTAGAGCGCCGTGGTAGGAAGAATCCTGGATTTAGAGTCAGAGGACCTGAGTTCAAATCCTTGTTCTATATATCATTTTTTGACCTTGTGCAAATCACCTCACATTTCTGGGCCTCTTTTCTATAGTGTCTTGTCTATAAAGTGAAAAGTTTTATTAGATGGCCTTTAAGTTACCTTCCAGTTCAAAAGTGATAATCGGGGGCAGCTGGGTAACTCAGTGGATTGAAAGTCAGGCCTGGAGATGGGAGGTCCTAGGTTCAAATCTGACCTCAGACACTTCCCAGCTGTGTGACCCTGGGCAAGTTACTTGACCCCGATTGCCCACCCTTACCACTCTTCCACCTATGAGCCAATACACAGAAGTTAAGGGTTTAAAAAAAAGCGATAATCCTATGCCTAAGTGACCTCTATGGCCCCTTTTAACTCTAAAATTTAAGAAAGACTCAATTGTTTATATTATAAAAAAGTTTCTTACTGAGAAGAAAGGAGCACTCAACTTAAAACAGAAATGAATAGCTATGAATCCTAAATTACATTGATTTAAAGACCAATGCTTGTACAAATCAACTCTAGAAACACCTGTTTTGATGCTTAGAATCCTCTGAGAGGTGTTCTGAGTTGAGGCAAATGTTAAATATCATGGTCTTTGCTCAATCCTCATCCTCTTTTTCCTGTTTGCTGCATTTGACACTGTTAACTATTCTCCCCTCCTGGATACTATCTCTTCTCTGGGTTTTCAGGACACTATTCTCTCTTCTGTGATAATGAGATTAAATCTACCTTGCCCATCTTTAGATTTAATCACCAAAGGTGAGAACATCCCCACTTAACTTACAAGTTGGGTAGTCTGTAACCCACGTGTGTTAGAATGAATAACAAATCAGAATTTACTGACTGCCTCCTGGGCAGACCTAAGAAAAGAGTCTGTCATGATTGGACACACAAACTAAGAGGAAGGCACAAGAAGTGAGGCAAAAGAGATCCCTTTAAAAAAAGAGAGTTGAATGAGCCACCGCATTTCTTGTTCATTGCTGGGACCTGGAGGAGTGCTGGACCTGGGGCCCTGAGACCTTGGTGAGACTGCTCTTAAATCTCTCTCTTAGAACTACACGTGGTGAGTGAAGAAAGCTGACTCCTTTAACCTCCCAGGAGGAAACTAAGGCAAACAGAATTAAGTGAGTTGCCTAGGATCAAGCAACTAGTAAGTGTCTGAGGCCAGATTTGAATTTAGGAAGATGGGTCTTCCTGACTCCAGGTCTAGCACTCTATCCACTGCATCTCCTAGCTGTTTTTCATGGAGCACAACTCTATGTAAATGCAATTATCATCCACATCACAAATTTGTGATCCTACAAGAGTATTCTAGAGACAATATCTATATACCATTTATCATACTATTTATCACCTATTCACAAAACAATTGACCAAAATAAAAATTAAAGAGTGATTGGGAAACCTGGAAAAAATTAAGAGTATGAAGAGTTCTGGCCTGGAAAAATAGTTTTGTTGCCCTTGATGTCACCTACATTATGACTGGTTGTATAGGAAAAGGACAAAAAGATGAATTGAGGGGATAGTTGATTGTTAATCATCTTCACATCTTCATCCTGTTCTTAGAATTATAGAATCTTGAAGTTGGAAGATATCTCAGAGGGAAGCTAGTCATATTCATATCTGAAAATTCTACTCTCCATTATTTCTGACCATAATCCAATTTCTACCTTAATATCTCAAATGATATAATCTCACTATTTCTTTTTTTAAAATTTATTTAATTACAAACTCACTATTTCTCTAGATTGCCCATTCCACTTCTACTGCCAATGCTTCTAATTTTGTCCTTTGGAGCCATACAAAATAAATCTAAACCCTTTTCAGATTGATAGCTCTTTGAATATTGGAAGATAGTTTCTATGTCTCTAATAAATCTTCTTTGATCTAAGCTAATTACTACCTCTTTTTTCAATCAATTCGCATATACCATGAATTTTGGTTTTTTCATCATATAGGGCACTCTTTTCTGGAGGCAATCTCAATTTTTCATTGTTCTTATTAAAATGTAGCTTCTAGAACTGGATATAATATTCCGAATATGTTCTGACCAGGGCAAAGTATAAATTTGGTACTGCCTCATACTGGGTATTATCCTTTTGTTCCTGCAACCTAAGTTTGTATTAGTTTTTGGTTTCACTGATATATCCTTGAAGTCCAAAAAAATTTTTTTCAGGTATTTTTAATATAATGTTCTTTCTAAGAATACCTCACTCATCATGCATCATTACCATTGATTTTTAAAAGCCCAAGTATAGGTAGTTTAGTGAATAGAGTACTGGATTTGCAGACAGGAATATCTGTTTCCAAATATTTTCTTTGACTCTTGATAAACAGAGGAAAAGTATAAGAGAACAGGATGAAGGAAAAGTGAAGGTGATGAACTCACTCATAAAATCTGAGTATAGAAAAATAATTAGATATGGGAGAGATTAGGTTTAGATCAACATCTCACACTCTATACCAAGATAAATTCAGAATGTGAACGACTTGAATATAAAGAAGGAAACTATAAGTAAATTAGGCGAACACAGAATAATATACTTGTCAGATCTCTGGGAAAGGAAAGATTTAACCAAGCAAGAGTTAGAGAAAATTACAAAATGTAAATTAAATGGTTTTGATTATATTAAACTAAAAAGTTTTTGTACAAACAAAAACAATGTAGTCAAAATCAG
>NC_058133.1:289910797-289935570 GCF_016433145.1 Gracilinanus agilis
ATTGGGAAAAAATCTTTATAACAAAAAACTCTGACAGGGGTCTAATTACTCAAATATACAAGGAGTTAAATCAATTGTATAAAAAATCAAGCCATTCCCCAATTGATAAATGGGCAAGAGACATGAATAGGCAATTTTCAGGTAAAGAAATCAAAAGTATCAATAAGCACATGAGAAAGTGTTCCAAATCTCTAATAATTAGAGAAATGCAAATCAAAACAACTCTGATGTATCACCTCACACCTAGCAGATTGGCTAAAATGAAAGAAGGGGAGAGTAATGAATGTTGGAGGGGATGTGGCAAAATTGGGACATTAATGCATTGCTGGTGGAGCTGTGAACTGATCCAGCCATTCTGGCTGGCAATTTGGAATCATGCTCAAAGGGCTATAAAAGAATGCCTGCCCTTTGATTCAGCCATATCATTGCTGGGTTTGTACCCCAAAGAGATCATAGATAAACAGACTTGTATGAAAATATTTATAGCTGCACTTTTTGTGGTGGCAACAAATTGGAAAAGGAGGGTATGTCCTTCAATTGGGGAATGGCTTGAACAAACTGTGGTATATGTGGGTGATGGAATACTATTGTGCTAAAAGGAATAATAAACTGGAGGAGTTCCAGGCGAACTGGAGAGACCTCTGGGAACAGATGCAGAGCGAAAGGAGGAGAGCCAGAAGAACATTGTACACAGAGACTGATATTCTGTGGTAAAATTAAATGTAATGGACCTCTGTACCAGCAGCAATACAATGACCCAGGACAATTCTGAGGGATTTATGGTAAAGAATGCTACCCACATTCAGAGGAAGGACTGCAGGAGAGGAAACATATAGGAAAAACAACTGCTTGAACGCATGGGTCGGGGTGGACATGATTGAGGGTGTGGACTCGAAACTACCACACCAATGCAACTACCAACAATTTGGAAATTGGTCTTGATCAAGGACACATGACAAAACTAGTGGAAATGTGGATCGGCCATGGGTTGGGGGAGTGCGGGGGGCAAAGGGGAAAGGAGGAGCATGAATCATGTAACCATGTTAAAAATGAATATTAATCAATGTTTGAAAAAAAAACCAATGCAACCATAATCAGAAGGGAAACCAAAATCCCAACAAACTGGGAAAAAATCTTTATAACAAAAAATTCTGGCAGAGGTCTAATTACTCAAATATATAAGGAGCTAAATCAAGACATTCCCCAATTGATAAATGGGCAAGGGACCTGAATAGGCAATTTTCAGATAAAGAAATCAAAGGTGTCAATAAGCACGTGGGAAAGTGTTCTAAATCTCTAATAATTAGAGAAATGCAAATCAAAACAACTCTGAGGTACCTCCTCACACCTAGCAAATTGGCTAACATGACAGCAGGTGAGAGTAATGAATGTTGGGATATTAATGCATTGCTGGTAGAGTTGTGAACTGATCCAACCATTCTGGAGGGCAATTTAGAACTATGCCCAAAAGGCTTTAAAAAATTGCCTGCTCCTTGATCCAGCCATACCACTGCTGGGATTATATCCCAAAGAGGTAATAAGTGAAAAAACTTGTACAAAAATATTCATAGCCATGCTCTTGGTGGTGGCAAAAAAATTGGAAAGTGAGAGGATGCCCTTCAATTGGGGAATGGCTGAATAAATTGTGGTATGTGCTGGTGATGAAATAGTACTGCGCTCAAAGGAATAATAAACTGGAGGAATTCCATGTGAACTGGAATGACCTTCAGGAATTGATGCAGAGTGAAAGGAGCAGAACCAGAAGAACATTGTACACAGAGACTGATACACTGTGGTGAAATCAAAAGTAATGGACTTCTGTACTAACAGCAATGCAATGATCCGGGACAATTCTGAGGGACTTGTGGAAAAGAATGCTATCCACATTCAGAGGAAGAACTACAGGAGTGGAAATGTAGAAGAAAAACAAATGCTTGAACACATGGGTTGAAGCGGACATGATTTGGGATGTAGACTCTAAAGGACTACCCCAGTGCAACTATCAATAATATGGAAATAGGTCTTGATTGATGACACATGAAGAAACCATTGGAAATGTGTGTTGGCTATGGCAGGGGAGGGGATATGCGTGAAGGGGAGAGTAAGAATATGAATCATGGAGCCATGGAAAAATTTTAAAAAAAATAAAAATTCAAATAAATAAAGAATTGTATGTTTTTTAAAAAAAGAAAAATAATTAGAAAGCAGAGTCCAACACCACATTGTTTACAAAAGACATTTGAAATATAAGTTTTTAGAATGAAAATAAGAGGGTAAACAAAAATCTATTATACTTCAACTTAAATGAAAAATCTAGGAACTTAGCAATCAAGATCTAAGACAAGACAACAATAAAAATAAACTCAATTAATTACAATACTTAACTTTATGCACCAAATTGCATAGCACCTAAACACTTAAAGGAAAAGCTAAATGAATTAAAGGGAGAAGTAGATGGTATAGTTATCATTTTATAGGGGACTTCAATGTACTTCTGTTTACATCTGGACAAATCTAATCAAAAAATAAACAATAAAGAGATCAAAGATCTGAATATAATTTTAGGAAAGTTAGATATGGCAGATATTTGGAAATTGTTAAATGAGAATGGAAAGGAGTAGCCATATTCTCAGTTATGTTGGTGACATCTTTACTTTATATCAGAGTTTTAAAATTTCACAAACAAATGCAGAAAAAGCAGAAATATTAAACACATTCTTTACTAACCACAATGTATTATAAGGGTTAAAGTATGGGTTTTGACAAAATAAGAGCAGCTTTTAATAATTTAAGTTTTAATGAGAATATAGTAGAGTTATAAATTAATATTATCCCTTTAAATCAGAGAAAAGAAAACTTCTAGCAGCTTCCAATAATTAACAATTTAGTTTAATTAAAATAAGATAGTAAAAGATTATAGTAAAGGAGGGAAAAATAGAAAAGAAGAAAGCAAGATTACTAATCTTACACCCTATAAATATACTAAAATTCCTAATACTACCTAAAATTCCTAATAACTACCTCTGCCTGTCTTCTGAGGACAACTTCTTCTTGCCTGGCAAATACCAGCCCTATCTAATCTACACTATGTATAAATGATTCACTAATTACCTAAATCCCTAAAATAATGGATAGCCATCACTCACTCCTTTAATCAGTTTTCTATAACAGCCCAAACTGTCAGTAGTCAACTGACAGCAGATCCTTGCCTATGAGACAGGCCTCCTGCTCTCTAGAGATCCCAGAGGCAAAAAGCCCTTTAAAGGCTAAAGCCAAAAGCTTCTCAGTAAGCTCAGGCCTGCCTTTATATTTCAGCAACTAAACACCAACCCATACTACCAGCAACCTACTCCCAAAGATCAACTCATGCCCAGTAGCCAACTTCCCCACAACTACCAACCCTAACTCTCAGCAACTCACTCACCAACTGTCAGCAACTGACAGTCTGCAACTGACACTGGCTTAGCAGAGGGCTCCCCAGTTCCTACTTTTTGTTACTATGGACTGATTAATCCCTACACATCTCTATGGTAAGAGGACCTCCAGGTCCCCCATTAAATTAAGAAAGGAATAAAGAATTCCTTTTTACAGTATTAAAATTGTATTCAATAAGGAGCTTTTAGAAAAAATATCAAAATTAAATTGACTTAATAACCCAGCCCAAAAGAATTTGTGGTTCAAATAACAAATCATAAAATTGGGCAATTTCATCAAACATGATGACAACAATTAAATGAAATAAGATTTTAGAATGTTGTCCTTAAGGGAAAATTTATATCTCTAAATACTTTCATAAACAGAAGAAAGAACAAAACAGTAAACTGGACATAAAGCTAAAAAAACTAGAAAGTCAACATATTTTAGAATCACATTTAAAAATCAAACTAAAAGCCCTGAAAAATAAAAGTAGAGTTTAATAAAATTGAAAGTTAAAAAGCCCATTTCATTAGTGAACAAAACTAAGAGCTATTTTTAAAAGAAAAAACAAATTAATGAAATAGATAAATAATTAGCTATTTGATTTTTTTAAAAAGAGGAAATCCAGTATCAAAAAATAAAAAGGATAATTTACAGCATATTCAGATGAAATAAAGGAGAATATTGGAAATCATTTCACCAAATTACATGCCAATAATGCTAAAATTTAAATGAAATGGATATTTATAAAACATAAAATATACAGGCTAATACAAGAAGAACTGGAGAATTTAAACAGTTCAACTACAGAAAAAGAAATTGAAGAAGTCATAAATGAATTCCCAAAGTAAGTTGTATCAAACATTCAAAAAGCAATTAGTTCTAATATTTAAAAAACTACTTGCAAATACAGGAAAAGAAAGTATGGCTAATAAATAAAATTGACCCATTTCTGTTTAAAAAATACAACACAACAAAACATAAAAATAAATGGCCCTTAAATTAAAATGAGTAGCATTTATCTAAAATAAAGTTGGCATTAAACATAATGGACATAAACTAAAGCTATTTGGAATAATATCAAAGACAAGAAAGCATGTCCAATACTATATTATTTTATTTTATTAATATATTGGTGGATATGCCAGCCATAACAACAAGACAAGAAAAAGAAATTAAAGAATAAGCACAGGCTTAACAAGCCAAATCATTGTTTTTCTTTAAATGAGAACACTAGAGAATAAATTAAAATTAATTAAAACAATATCATCAGCAAAGTTGCAGGATATAAGATAAATCCACACCAGCATTTCTACATATCACCAACAAAACCCAGCAGGAAGAGAAAAATCCATTTATAGTAACTATTAATTATATAAAATATTTGGGACTCTACCTTTGAATCTTGCTATTGTTTTGTGTCTGTCAGGGTTCCTCTCCAATAACACAGCTTAGACTATTTTTTCATTAAAATGCAACAAAGGTATCCCTGAGCCTAGGATGGAAAAGAAGGTTCAAGACATGTTTCTTCTTGATGCAACTTCCTGTTAACTACTAGACCCACAAAAAACTAAGGAATGTCATGAATAAAGTCTTTGCCCCATATAGATAACAGGAGACACATAGAGGACCATGGAGTATCATGAGCTCTTAGGAATCAGTTATTTGTGCAAATCCTTTCAACAATGGCTGAGCCAGTTATTGTGGGTAGGGCTATATGGAAAACAGAGTTGCCCAAATCCTCCTTTGTGGAGGATGCTATATGTTATAATATCAGGTCCCTGGAGGCATAAAAGATTTTTCTTCTCTAGAGTGATGAAGATGAAGGAACCTAGGGCACTTTATTATACACCAACTCCCTTTTTAGCAACTTGTGAGAAAGGCAGGCGATATGTCAGCTTACTGTGTACTACAGGGAGCTGTACAAAGACATTATGTCCATCTTTAAAGATATTTCTAGCCTTGTCCTTGTCATAGGCCACTAAACCAGACTATGACTTCACCAATGCTTCTTTCTTTATTCCTGTGGCTAAGAGTAGTCAAGAATGATTTGCTTTTACCTGGAAATGAATTGAGTTTACTTTTGCTATCCTACCCAAGGTCCACCTACCTTGTACTACCAAATTATGGTGTGTAGAGAATGGAAATTGGGGGGCTACCCATCAATTGAGGAATGGCTAAACAAGTTGTAGCCTATGATTGTGATAGAATACTATTGGGACTGTAAGAAATGATGAGTAGGTTGGTTTTTAAAACAAAACAAAACATGGAAAGACCTACAGGAAATTATAAAAGACAAAATGATTACCAAGAGAACCTTAAGTACAGCAACAGAAATATTGTTTAAAGAATAACTTATGTATATCCATCTCTAGAGAAAGAACTGATAAATAGAAATAATCAAGTAAGAGTTTTATATAAGCACGCACACACACACACACACACACACACACACACACACATATACATACATCTATATATAGTCAAATGATGCCTTCTCTAGTGTGGGGAGGGGAGGGAAGGAGGAAGGGAGGGAGATACTGGGAACTTTAACAAATAAACAAATTTTAGAAAGAGAATGAAAGAGATTTCCTTTCCAGAGATCACTGACATACACAATGACAATGATGGGATGTTGATGGGACCAGATGAGACCACACCGATTGATGTTTACCTCAGCTTGAATCCTTTAGGGGAGGCAAAAGTCAACTCTAAGAAAATCCAGAGTCCAGCAAGATGGCCCCCTAACCAAATAGGGCAAAAGAAGTTTCTTTTGTTATAATTGCTTCAACCTTTTCAGTTTTTGCACCCTTCACAAACAGATAGTGCCAGAGATTGAGGTCTCTAAGCAAGGACCTAGAATCTGCCTCCTCCATTTCAATGGGCCTTATAAGACCATCTATAAGAACCTTGCTCCTGGTGATTACTACTTTGCCTGGTTCATTGATCATTCCATTTATTAGAAGAGAGTCATTCTAGAAATTTTAGAGAACACTAATCAAATAACAGGATCTATCTTAGGGAATGGGGTGCTGATGCCATATTGTGCCAAGATCAGGAGTGTATTATCACCCTAACTTGACATAAGGCAACGATTACTCTCCAACTGGGCTTCTTTGGCCAGTTGAAACACCCACCTAAGCCAAGCAGTGTTCAGCCTGTCTCCAACTAGTAACAACACTTTGACCCTATCTTAAAGCAAGAAGTTTATCCCTACTAATTAACAGCTGCATTATCATGTATGCATGACTGCCTAGGTCAGATATCCAAACTCTCAGAAGTTACATCTCTGAAAAATCAATGCCACCCTTGGAAAAAGTAGGACTCTCTGGTCCAGCAGTTTCTTGGATGCAGTCTCTGAGAATAATGGATTGCTTTTGGACACAGTTGAAGCAGCCTTGTCTACCCTTTCCTCATTCCTTCCCTGGCAAAAATTCTTCTGGGTCTCCAGGTCCTTCTCTCTCAGAGGGTTCTGTATGTCCTGAAGAAAGAGTTAAAATGTCCCTCAAATGGAAGACTTCCTTTGCTCTGAGATGACTCAAAACAACTCCTTGCCTGAAAGGGTTTGGGAGATCAAAGTTTGATATTGTTGGCAGATATCTTGCTTGCAATCAGCATCGAGGAGGTGAAACCGTCACTATGTAACTGTGGTTAATGTGTATTTACTTGGAAGAAAGGGGGTCCCCTAGTTAACTTAGTGATAATTCTGATGCCCACATAAAGCCAGAGGAATCAGAGGGAGCATCCTAAGTTAGTCCGTATGGAAGAAGGGGAAAGCCCCTTTGCAGGGACCTCTAAGAGAATCAAGATTTGGTATCATTCCTTTGATATACCCCACCCCAGACCACCATTCCTGTTTTCAGCTCAGTCCTCATAGCCAGGAAGCAACTTCTGTGGAGAAGAGGCCAGCCATTCTCACCAAATCTTAACCAGCTGCCACACAAAGAGCAGGCAGACCAGCCTCCATGAGGCAGCAGCATGTGCCAAGCAAGTCAAACTACTGCTATTGCTTTTACTATCTCCCCTTGGACTACGATGCAGATAGCCCAGGACCCTGAACCCCAAAGCCCTGGGAATAGTGGCATTAAATAATGACATCAAAGAAGAATCACTACCATCAGCTTTCCTGCTGCGCCCTAAGGATCATGGGACTTTTCCTTTTACCTTGTACCTGAAACCTTCTATTTATGTTATCTCCCCCATTAGAATAACAGCTCCTTCAGAGCAGGGTGTGGCTTTTCTATTTGTATCTCCAATGCTTGGCACAATGCTTTGCACATAGTAAGCACTTAATAAAGTCTTCATTCATTCAAACATCCATTCGTGTGGTTCTCACAGAGGAGAAGGTTTCCAGTGATCCAGGAATACTGTATGGGTGGTACAGTAAAATGGTATAGAAAAATGGTGTAGAAAAAGAGAGTTTCTCTATCAAGTCAGATGCCCAGACAAAGTTATATGAAAGAGGCTTACTACTCCTTAACCTTTATATTACAGATGGCCCTGACATGATAAAGAATCTGTGATCATGCAAATTAAAACAACTCAGAGGTACCATGTCACCCCTATCAGATTGCCCAAAATGATAAAAGGGGAAAATGACAAATGTTGGAGAGGATGTAGGAAAATGGGGCTACATATACCATTGGTAAAATTGTGAACTGATTCAACCATTTTGGAAAACTACTTGGAATTATGCCCAGAGAGTTATAAAAGTACATATACCCTTTGACCCAGCAATATCACTTTTAGTTCTATTTCCCAAGGTGATCAGGAACAAAGGAAAAGAACATATATGTTCTAAAATAGTAGAGCAGCTTTCTTTGTGGTGGCAAAGAAGTGAAGATTGAAAAGATGTCCATCATTTGGCCAAATAAGTTGTACTCTATGATTGTGGTAGAATACTACTATATTGTAAGAAATGACTAGCAGGTTGATTTAAAAAACAACAACAACAACAACAACACAGAAATACTTCTATGAAATAATTCAGAGTGAAAATGAGCAGAACCAAGAGAAGGCTGTATACACTAATAGCAATACTGTCCAAAGAATAACTGAAATGTCTAAGCTTTTCTGAGTAACATGGTCATTCAAATCAACTACAAAAGACTTTTCTTGGGTCTTGTGTTTGGACTTCAGATTTTTTGTTTAGGTCTGGCTTATTCCTAAGGAGTGCTTGGAAATCTTCTATCTTATTGAATGCCCACTTTCCCACAGAAAGAATATACTCAGTTTTGCTGGATAGGTGACTCTAGGTTGTAAACCAACACCTTTTGCCTTTCTGAATATCATATTCCATGCCCTATGAACCTTTGATGTAGAAGTCACTAGAATGAAAGACTTATAAAGGAAAATGCTATCCCACCTTCAGAGAAAGAACTGACATATGAAAGCATGTATTGTTTAGTTCCATAGATATCTATATTATGGAAATATTCCTGGAAACTAACATACCTGTTTTCCATGAGCTACCTTACTAGACTGGACACAGAATAAGCCTGTTTTCAGGAAAGAACCAATCAGGAGAGTCTGCAGCAAACCAGAAGTCTTGTTTACTCCCAGATGCCTTCATGTTCTTAGCTGAATGAGCTCACTGAGCTGTCCATCACAACCTACCAGAAGCATCCTAAACTGGCTTAAACCAGCCTTGTGATCAACCGTTGTTATCAAACATCAAACATCAAACATCCTATTCTTGTGTTCTACCTCTCCTAGGAAAAGACTCCCATTCTCTACCTCCTACTTCTCCCCAAACCATCCCTTGTGGTTTGGAAGCATACATTGTCTTAACTCCTCTAGAGCTGTGGGGTGTCCTCTGGCATACATGTTTACATTTTCCCTTTTCATAAATAATTCTTTTGACTAAATCAGGACTCCTCAGTATTTGAGGGATGCATTTTTCATGGCTGACAATATCAAATGTTTGCTTTCTCTAATGCAAAGTTGGGAGGGAAAGACAGAGGTAAATCGGAACTCAAAATTTAATAAATAAAAACATACATACATAAAAAATAAAGTTTATGAAGGGAATACAGGCACTGAAGGACCATGAGGACAATGATATAGTCAAATTGGGCCTCATGGCAAAGGCTAAGCTTCAGTAAAAACAAGACATATTTGCAAAGACAATTTTCTTGTTGTGACCATATTAGAAATTCACATGTATTCCGAGGCCTAGAACCTTCCACAAAAGATATGATTCAGGAGTCTCTACTAAATTCCTGAAAAATCTAAATTCCTCGGCAGACTCTAACTGACACTTTGGCTTCTTCTCTGGGCATTTGGGTTGCTCAGTGGGTTGAGAGCAAGGCTTAGAGATGGGAGGTCTTGGATTCAAACATGGTCTCAGGCACTTCACAGCTGTGTGACCCTGGGCAAGTCACTTAATTCCCATTGCCTAGTCCTTATCATTCTGTCTTGGAACCAATACACAATAAAGATCCTAAAGAGGTAGGTAAGGGTTTAAAAAAAATTTTTTTTAAAAAGGTGCTTTCTCTGGCTCTCCTAACCAGCATTACAAACATTCTTGTAATTAATGTATCAATCAGCATTAACCTCAGAGAGGGACTCTCAAGATAAGGTTCTTTTCTTGGAGCCCCCAGACACCAAGTCTCCTAAAATGTCACAATCTACAAGGATCTTCTTTATCACCTCTTCCAAAACTCCTTATCAAAAATCATATCGTCCTAAAAATATGTGATCTCTCTGTAACAGAAATTTTGGCTAATCTATGTTAAAGTAGGACCTGTAACTTTGATGTAACACATTGCATTGTTTCTTTTGTTTATCACCGATGTCAGTAAGATAATGGATGTGTATTGGCTTGCAAATAAACTCTAAAGTTGACCTATTCTAGGCTACATACAGGAGATTTTTCTCTTTCTCCCTTTTTCCTTTCCCTGTTCTATATTTTGTGTCTATGTTCCCCTGCAGTAAAAGAACCTGCCTGGTGTTTATGTTACATGGGATGTAACAGTTTATGATGTTTAAAAAAAGAAGAAGAAAAGAATCTGTAACTGTGATGGAGATGCCATCATCTGTTCTGTGGCCTGGGTGCCCCTCCTAACTTCTCCTGCTCATTGTTACCACCTTACATCAAGTGATGTACTATGTACTGCAACAATTTAGCCCCATTCATCATCATATGGACCAGATTGTTGAGAACTGGGACTTAATCTTCACATTTTGGGGGCACTCCTTTAGGACACTGTTAAATTTTTTTGTTGCATATCTGTTTCATTTTTTTATTTTTTAGGTTGTTTATTTTTCTACTTCCTCCTCCCTCTGTCCAGCATTACCTATTCCAGTTTCAGTAGGATTGTTCAGCAACAAATTTAAAAGTCCTTTAAGTGGTAGGAGGTCCCTTAAAAGACCTGAAGGACTTTGCCAAGAAGAGGTGGAGTACAATATCTCCTAACCAGTTTTTCACTGAAATATCACAAAGCTGTCCCCTTTAACTGACCTAGAGGGCTAAAGCTCAAGTTGCAGCCACCTTAATAAAGCTTTCTGACAGCCCCTGGTCATATTAACTTGGCTTTCTGATCACCCAAGGGCATAAAAGGCCCACCTGAATGGAGTTGAGACCCTTCAGACTTAACCGTTGTCTCAAATCTTCAAGAATCAATCTATCTCTGGCCTGCTGCCCACATTGGTTTCCTTATGAAAATGAGAGGGGACAGTTTCTACCCAAGTTAAGTGTTGGAATATTCTTGTTGAATATACTTTTTTTTTAATATTATTGCTAAATAACCTTCCTGTTAATTGCTGAATCACCTATAAGGGCCTCATTTCTTCCCAATATCAAATCCGAACCAGCATGATACTTAGGTAGGCCCATCCCTAACATCCTGTGGGCCACAGGGCAACTCCCTAAAACTTCTCTTTCTTTACTCAGATGCGACCTTCTACATGAGGCTTCCTTGATTCCTCAGCTGCTGAAGCCTCCTCCTCAAAATTACTTTGTATTTATTTTCTATGTGTGTACATGAGATATTCCTAAACAGACTTAATCTCTTTGAGTTCAGGAACTACTTAATTTTTAAATTTTTCTTGGTATCTCCAGTGTCCTTCCACATATAGTAGGTGATTAACAAATACTTTGATGCTGGTAACGGTTGATGTTCCTTCCATAACCTTGGATGTTGGTTGCTGATCAATTGAGATTCAGAATTGCTTTTTATGTAATTTTTAAGTTTTCAGTTTTACTTTATCAGGCATCATGGTGAAGTGAAAAGACTTCAGAGCTAGAAGACCTGGACTTGAAACTTGATTGCCTTTTAGTAGCAATGAGACGTTGGGACAAATCATTCTCTCTGGCCTCGTTTTCTCAGTTGTAAAATGGAATACCACTAGATCAGGGGTTCATAACCTTTTTGTGTCACAGGCCCCCTTGGCAATCTGGCTCAACTTATGGATGGAGCCCTTCTCAGAATAATCTTTTTAAAATACCTAAATATAAGTATACATAATTATAATGGAAGCCAATTATATTGGAAATAGAATTATAAAAATATTTTTAAAACAGCCTCATGGACCTTTGGTTAAGAACCCAGTACTTTAGAGTCACAGAGATTTCTGTTCTGGCATCCTATGATCTGCATATTTAAAAAGAGAGAATAGCCAGTCATTACAGACTCAGGCACCAATCAGAATATTTGAGGGGATCACTGTAGATCTAGGCATCTTGTAAACTTGTTTTTTGTGATGTAATATAGTTGGTTTTTTAACACACCTTCCCAAAAGACATAATTATAGAACTCATAGCAACTCTCCAAAGTTACTGCATGGTCTATGGGAAGTAGGCAGAGAGAAGATCTAGGCATACTCTGTGGGTGTAGTATTAGAGGACAGGGAAGAGTTAAAGGGATTCACTACATAAAAATTCATAGCATCTGTAATGCAGGGTTGCTGCAAGAATCTCTTGCACTTGAAAATCCACCTGAGGCAATCCTGGCATACCACTTATAATAGTCATAAATTTCTAGTAGTTGTTATACAAAATTGGGAACTTTGACAAACCAAAAATCTATAGCACTCTGCATCATCAACTAGGTTAGAAGTGAAATGTTAGACAGAATGAATATAATTCTAGTTACCCCCATTTTATCTTGTCCAGAAGACTGTAGGTTTTTCAACCTAACTATGCTCACCAGATATGTAATGGAATAAAGGGAGTATGAAGGAACTAATCAATGAGGCTAGTATTGAGGGCTCTCTGGGTGATATCAGCTGGGTCTCCAGGCAGGGAAGGCTATATCTTAATACAGAGCAACTTAGGTCAGCCAGAATTTGTGAGAGCCTGGCTGAAGGTTTATTCAGCCTCCTGCTGTTATTCTAAGCTCCCTTGAGGGGAGGAGTAAAGAGGCCCCTTCCTGCTGGTAAGAAAATGAAACTTACAGGAAGTGAAAGCTGGGCCACTTCCTGCCCAAGATGAATGCCTTGTTTAACCCTCAAGAAATAAAGGAAAGTTATTTCTTTCCCTCTTCAGCCTTTGCCCTAGTAGTGGGTACAATGATTCACCAGAAGTTCTTTGTATAAAAGCCAAAGGGGTTTATTAATGCCAAGGGTAAGCTGAGGGAAAAGGGGGTTCAGGTCTGGTAACTGCTGCTAGGGGAGAAGCTGGTGCTGGGGAGGGTCACAGAAGAGGGGATTAGGCAGAGGGAACCTGCTCCCTCAGCCAAGGATAATTTCACTGCCCTGATGTAATAAGGTTCAGCAGATTATTAGGTGAGATGACAGCTTGGTTTAGGTTGTCCCTGCCTGCCTATAGAAGCTAGTTCCCACGATTTCCACCCACCAAAAATACCCTCCTCCCAGCGCTCAATGGAGAAATCCAGGGAATAGCAGGATGTCAAGGGAGAGGTCAAAGGAAATCAGGCAAAGCCCAAAAGCCCCCAAAGCAAAAGGCCCTTCAGTTGGTACTCCAGGGACATTTATAGACCAACTCTAATGGTTTTCCCATGAGACCAGCACTCTGGCTGGGACAACATTCTATTCCCTCCAACTGCCAGGGGTTGCTACAGTTGGTTTGTAAATGCAAGGGAATTTGCTCATTTTAGATGGGAAACAATGTTAAATGGCTGGTCCATGGTCACACATTATTAGAGGCAGGATTTGAAACCAAGCCTTCCAATTCCAAAGCCAGATTTCTTTTCATTGTATATGAGGACTGCTAGGATCTCTTCCCAGAAATGCCTCTCCCGTACTTGACTGTCATATCTGAAATTCCATTATTAAAAATTTATTATTTTGGATTAAAACATTGCTATTTCCAGGTTACTATTCTGAAAAATGTAAATAATTCTCAGAGGTGTAACAAACACAGTAAGCTGTGATTATTCATTAACACCTAAGTGTAAATTTGTTCATCAGATCCCATGTGAATTTGTTCATTAGATTCACCTTAAATAGTAGTTGGGTACAGAGTCAGGCAGTTCAGTCTGTTAGTCAATAAACATTTATCATACTATGTGTGGGGGCATCTAGGCATATCAGTATATAGAGAGTCAGGCTTGGAGATAGGATGTCCTGGGTTCAAATGTGGCCTTAGATATTTCCCAGCTGTGCGACCCTGGGCAAGTCATGTAATCCCAATTGCTTAGCCTTTACTATTACTTTGCCTTGGAACCAATACTTAGTATTGATTCTTAGACAAAGGTAAGTTGTTGGTTATTTATAGAAATTTTTATGTGCCAGTCACTATGGGAAGCTCTAGGAAAACAAAGAAAGGCAAAAGAAGCTCACAATATAATATTTTTGAGAGGGAGGAGAAGCTTTCAAGCTCTGGGTATTTGGAAGAGAAGATAAGTCTCTAGGAATCTACTGCAGGAAGGTCTCTGAAAAACCTTGGGGTGAACTCGGGGTCCTGGGAACCTGGAGGGAGGAAGGAGATTCAAAGAGAAGAGGTGAGAGAAAAAAAGGGAAAGCAGGCAGATCGTGAGGACCAACACCCATTTTATTTTATTTTAAAATTTTTTTATTTGGGTTTTTTTGTTACATTAAAATCCCCAGATGTCTCCCTCCCTATCTTCCCTCCCCACATTAGAAAAGGTATCATTTGACAAAAAGATATATAGTATATATATAAAACTATGTCTTGCTTACTTTTACTTATCAGTTCTTTCCCTGAAGGTAGACATAAACAAGTTATTCTTTGAACAATATGTCTGCGGCTTTATGTAATATTCTCTTTGTTCTGCTCATTTCATTCTTTATAATTTCATGTAGGTCTTGTCATGTTTTTAAAAAAAACAAACCTGCTCATCATTTCTTATGGTGAGGTAGTATTCTATCACAGTCATATGTCAGAATTGTGGGAAGCCAATAAGATAATAGATAAAAATCTGAGACTCCTCTTTTGACGCCTTTTGTGATCCTTGTGATTTCTTGTTGAAAAGTATTGTGGCATTATTGAAAAGCTTTAAGTTCCTAGTAAACCAACAGTTAAGAGGTTAACATTCTTCCCCTTTGGTCAGAAAGGCAGTCAAGGCCAAAACCTTAGTTTAGCAGGGGCATTTGCCCCTGAGAAAAGTATTCTCAGACTTAGCTTGCTGATAATCACGCAGCTGAAATTTCAGCCTGGTTCTTATCTTCACCTTGAAGTTTCTGAGGTTTCCGTGTGTTGTCTAAACTCATTGCAATGTCTACAAAGCTGAAAAACTCTCTCTATGCTTTTGGGTGAAAGGGAGTTTGACTTTTCATATAAAATAAACTTGTGACTCAATGGCACTTTGGAGAAGCAGCTATGAGTTAACAGATCGTCTCCCGTGTCCCATTATTTTCTTATCAACTAAGCTGTCCTTATCAGATTATCAGAGATGATAAACAGATTTCGACAAGAATGTGTTGTCATTCCCCAATTGATAGACATCCCCTCAATTTCGAGTTCCTTTGCTACCACAAAGACCACTATTATAAATGTTTTAGGATATATTGGTTCTTTTCCTTTCTCTCTGATCATCTCAGGAAATAAACCTAATAGTGAAATTGCTTGACTCAAAGGTACACAGTTTTATAACTCTTTGGGCATAATTCCAGATTGCTCTCCAAAATGAGTGGATCAGTTCACAGTTCTACCAACAGTGTATTCATGTCCCCATTTTCTCCTCCAATGTTTGTCATTTTAGCCTTTTATCATTTTAGCCAATCTGATAGGTACGAGACAATATCTCAGAATTGTGTTGATTTGCATTTCTCTAATCAATAATGATTTAGAACATTTTTCATTTAGTTAGATGTAGCTTTGATTTCTTCATCCAAAAACTGCTCTAACCAAGAAAATGTCTATAAAAATAACAAATAAATGAAAATTTAAAGCATTGAGATAAAAAATGGATAATTTTGAATATACTAAATTAAAAAGGGCATATACAAATAAAATCAATGTAGCTAGGATTAGAAGGAAAGCAGAAAATTGGGGGAAACATTTTATAAACAATGCTCATTTTATAAATGTGCTTCAGGATGAACAAAGAAGGCATGATTGATTATAAATAGCTCTCAGGTAAAGCAATAATTACATCTCTCTTGTTACTGGCAGTATATGTCCATTGACTTTGGAAATCATTACTATTACTAAGCTAGAGGAGAAGAAACCTCAAAGATGATTTAGTACAGTCCCCTCTTTTCATTGGTGAGGAAACTGAGGCACAGAGGAAAGGGAGAGTGGAAAGTGACTGAAAAAGCGAATGGCCTGAAGCAACCAGTTTTTCAAAGATCCTGACTTAATCATGCTCTGGCTCTCCTTCCTCACTTCTTCCACCATCTTAGATCCTTTTGTAAGTGCTTCCCATTGGCTTTTTGAGACAGAATTCACAATTTTCAATCAACAAGCATGTATTAAGGACCTACTGTGTGCTTGGCATTGGATGATCCTTTCCCTCAAGTAGTTTCCATTCTACTGGAATGGAGGGAGCAAGCTATATTATTAATAACTGAAATTGATAAAGTACTTCATGATTTACAAAGTGCCTAATATATCCTTTTTTATCTGATCCTTCCAACTTACCTGTGAGGTATTATTATGTCCCATGGTATAGCTCAGTGGATAGAGCTTTGGGCCTGGAGTCAAGAAGATCTGAGTTCAGATCTGGCCTCAGACACTCACTAACTGTATGACCCTTGGCAAGTCACTTAACCTCTTGTTGCCTTAATCCCCTGGAGAAGGAACTGGCAAACCACTGTAGTATCTTTGCCCAGAAAACCCCACAGACAGTATTGGTGTGCTATGGTCCACGAAGAGTTGAACAAAAGTTAACAAAAATAACAATGCAATAGCTAAGAAAACTGAGGTTGACAACTTGGAAGTAAAAGAGGTAGGATTTGAATTCCAAGCTATCCTGATTCTAAGGCTAGTCTTTTTCCTGCCTCACCATGCAGCTTCTAAGATAATGGATATCAAGGAGGGAAAAAAAGTACTTGAGGGTATTCTTTAATGTAAAGACTACACTGCTCAATAAATTAATCTGTGAGAGCTTTTGCATGCAGCTGTGGGAAATATTTTTGTAACTTTGGGCAATGCCCTTTTGCACCTCACTTTTCCTGCCTGTAAGATGAGTGATATTGGACTAGAAAGTTTCTAAAGCCTCTTTTAACTCTAGGTCTTATGGTCCAATGATATTAGACTTATAGAATGAGGTTTTAGAGTAGCCTCAACACTGGGGCCATCCCTGGGAAGGAGATAGAACATTCTCCTCTGTAGTCCTGTTGTCATATGCTATCCTCTCCCCATCTCCCATCCTCTGTCATTTTTATATAGAAAAGAGGAAATTGGATCCAAGGGCAAAAATGTCATAAAAGGGTAACATACAGGGTAACATATATATAAGGGTAACATATGGACTCCAAGTTGGGGAAAGGGTAGCCCTTAGCTACTTTGCCTTGGTGATAATGGAATGGGGAATAGTCAGACATTAAAAAAAATTATTTTTAGTACCAATTAGAAGTCTTTTTTTATGCATGAGAAATGGAAAAGACTCCTGGCTTCATTGTCACAAGACTTTGGGGGTTTTTTGTTTTGTTTTGTTTTGTTTAAATCCTTACCTTCTGTTTCGGAATCAATACTTTGTATTGGTTTCACAGCAGAAGAGAGGTAAGGGTCAGGCAATGGGGGTCAAGTGACTTGCCCAGATTCCCACAATTAGGAAGTATTTGAGGCCAGATTTGAATCCATGTCCTCCCAATTCCAGATCTGATGCTCTGTGCTATACTCCTGTGCTATACCTAGCTGTCCTGACAAGGATTAGATTTCACCTTCTCTATTATATACCACCCATGAGACTTGGGTAAGTGGCATTATCTCAGTTGACCTCAGTTTTATCATCTGCAAAATTAAGGCATTAAACTAATAATCTCAGAGCTTGCCTATAGCAGGGTAGTGTGGTATAAAGGGTTCTGGATTTGAGTTTTTCATGATGGAAAGACCACTGGATTTATAGTCACAGGCACTGGAGTTGAATCTTTGCTCTGTTGTTCCTTACATGCTATTGCATAAGCCATTTAACTTCAAGAGATGTGAGGGGAGTTAGACTGAGTTCTCTTCTAGTTTTTTGTCTATGTTCCTATGATCCTTTATTCTCTCTCAGGAGATCACTGCCTTTTCCCAGTGAGGCCTGTATCCCTTCAGTGTAATGATTCAATTTGCCTATACCCTAGAGATGGCATGGGGGGGGGCACCTAGGCGATGCAGTGGATAAAGCACTGGGGTTGGAATCAGGAAGATTCATCTTCCAAAGTTCAAATCTTTCCTCATATACTTACTAGCTATGTGACCCTGGGCAAGTCACTTAAACTCCATTTGCCTCAGTTTCATCATCTGTAAAATGAGCTTGAGAAGGAAATAGCAAACTACTTCATTATCTTTGCCAAGAAAACCTCAAATAGGGGGACCAAGAGTCAGATACAATTGAAATGACTAAACAACAAATAGAGCTTATAGTCTGTCCTAAACAAATTTTGTGATCTTCAATGACATATTTCCCTCTAGTCCATGGGTTCTAAAACTTTTTTTAATGTGTGTGTGATGAACCTCTTTGACAGTCTGGCAAAAATCCATAGGCACAGAATAATGTTTTTAAATGCATAAAACACATTGAGTCACAAAGAAAATCAATTATATTGAAATTCAATTATCAACAAATTAAGAAAGCAAGTTCACTGACCCCAGGTTATTAACCCCTTCTTTAATTGCTTCATATGTGCTTCTTTTCTCCTTGAGAAGGCTTAAAGTAGCTCTAAAATAGGATTTCTATATTCTAATCCTATTTTTCCACTTAGGACAAATTCAAAGAACAATTTGACACCTTGCTGCTGACTGTGATACCTAATAACTCCAATCAGTCTTAGGGGATCACCTTTGTTATAACAAAAGGGGGGCCTAGGGAGATATAGATATACAGTGATGTGAATGTATCTATGTATTCTCCCTAGTTGCAGATGATGGAGGAACACCAACCCCGATCACCCTTGATGGTTGTTATAATTTCCCCTTTTCTCTAATAGTTGTCCTGGGGGACCCTGAAAGGTTAGGTGGATGGGTAACCCTTTCAGGTCCCACCTGGGGTTGGATAAATTATTATAGGGTTTTTGATTTGCCTTGGATCACATTTGGTATCTGACTGTGTTGGCTCCCTTTCCAAGGGTCGTGATAGAAAAACCACTCAGGAAGATACTTGTTAAACTCTCTTTATCTATAATCTATAATCAGGGAAAGGATAAACAGGATAAGGAATGGGGATTGGAGACCCTATCAACCTAATATCTATAACTAGTTGACAATCAGGACTGGAGGCTATTGATCTAGTTAAAGCTGGAGCTTTATTCTCTACTACCCCTCTGGCCCACCCTGGCCACAGCCAAGCCAGAGAATAGAGACTGCGGTTGATGCAGCTGTGTTGGTGATGTTATTCTTGCAGCTTTTCACTATCAGTGTTTGGTGATGCACTAGCTCTCACAGTCTTCAGAAAATATTCAGATTCTTCCTACCCTCTTCTTCATAGACCTCACAGCCTCCCTTCACCACCCAGAGACCCAGAGACCTAAAGAGCTAGAAAGATTCAGAGACCTAAAGAGTCCACAGACCCAACACCAAAGGTCAAAGACCAAAGACCAAAGACCCCTTCAAGTGGCTGTCAGGGAATTTATACTGCCAGGCCAACCGACATTTGCCCTTGGCTCACGGCATCTGGGAACATTCTATGCCTTCCAACTGCCTCCCGCCATTCAAAGGTGGCATCCATCAATTCCCAGGATGTGAATATAACACCCTTCCCTAATACCCTGGGGGACTCTGATGTGATGCTCCTTTAGAGATGACTTCCACTTTCATTCTGTTCTTCTTGTCTCTAGCCTTTCAGTTTCAGCATTTGTTTTCCTTATTATTGGCTGGTAAACATAATTCTGACCTCACTAATTCAGGCTGCTAAGTGGCTCAAAGGATAGAGTGCTAGGCCTAGGGTCAGGAAGACCTGACTTTAAATATGTCATAGCTGTGTGACTTGTGTGACACTTTAAAGTTTAATCTCCATTATCAACATTTTCTCCATTACTTTCCTAATTCTAGACAATCAACAAAACAATGAATAAAGTCCTAGTTTATAGCATTTGTTTATTTCAAGGTGAAAATGCTCATATAGAATTTAATAATGGGTTCTTTTTTTTCCTTGTAAATATTTTTTCCCAATTATGTCTAAAAAACTTAAAAAAAAAAAAAAACCTTTACCTTTGGACTTAGAAGAACAATAAGGGCCAGGCAAAGGGGGTTAAGTGGCTTGCCCAGGGTCACATAGCTAGGAAATATCTGAGCCCAGATTTGAACCCAGGTCCTTCTGACTCCAGGCCTGACTCTCTATCCACTGAGCCACCTAACCACCCCACAAAGATCATTCATTTCCTATCTCCCTGTCCTTCCCATTCTCTGAGACGGGAAATAATTTTATATTGGTTATACATGTGATACCATGTAAAACATATGTCTACAATGGTCATAGCAATGGGTTCTTGTGAATTTTTTGAGCTGGCTCTAACCACCTCCTTGAAATATGGGTTAGGCTGGCACCCTGGTTAGCTCAGATTCTATTATGGGATGAAATGAGGCACTTCTTGAGTTTAACAAAAGGAGGTTTACTTAGTCCTAAAATAGCAAGGATATGTAACAAGACTACAGGAGCAATTAGCCTCCTTGTCTGCCTCTGGTTAGGATATGGTGATTCAAGCAATCTTCAGATGTCCACCAAGTTAGGAAGACCCAGATCCCATGAATAGAATCTTTTATTCCCTCAGGTGGAGAAGAAGCTCTATCAACAAAGCAAAAGGTCAACAGAAAGCTCCACTATGTTAAGCAGCTTAAGTCTTGCTCCATCTACTCCTAGTTCATGTAAAGTAGGGGTGGTGGGTGGTGATGGTGGGAGGGGACTTTGGTAGTCTTTAGTTCTATGACAGGAAGAAGAGATAATACAAGACCGGAGTTAGGCTGGTCCTAAGACAGGCATATAATTTGTCACAGGCTCATGCTTGAAGTTTGGTAGAACATTCCAGGCCACTCACTCTGTTGGCATTAGTTCAGTTAAGAGCTACATTAGATGGTTCCTAAGGTCCCTTTCGCCTCCAAGATTTTGTGACAAATACTGTCTCCAAGAGGTTTACATAGTTGGGTGAAGCAAGACATATCCTTAAAAAGATAAATAATAAGACAATGATATGTCAAATTAATGGTTAAAAAGGAAATGCTTTTGGAGATCAGAGATTGAGTTCAGTGCTTTGTTTTTGGCTAGAGTGTTCAATCAAACAATCAACAGGCTGTTAAGTGTGCTTAATGGGTGCTAGGCACCATTAGGCAATTTCCTAGCCAGGAGGGAGAGGAAATATTCCCAGCAGTATTTTGCCCTCCAATGAGTCCACAAGCCTAGAAGTCAAATAAAGTGAATAGAAAATCTGAGAAGAAAAGAAATTTTTCAGAGCACTCCTAGTAACTGCTTTACCTTCCAAGAGTACAGATTTTGGTTTATTTAGTTTTTTCAGGCCTGCTTAGAACATACAGACAACCAGCAGTATTCTGTGGCATTTGAACAGATGGATGAGATGCAGTCTATCCATCCTTTAAGGAGATTGGTCTAGAACAGGGCTCAGCAACGTATGGCTCTCAAGCCATATCTGGCTCTTTTGAGGGTCAGATATGGCTCTTTCTGCAGGAGCCATAAAGTCAATTTTTTTTCAGGTGCTGTTACAGGAGCGCGCTGTGAGCACTGTATGGCTCTCACGAAATTACATTTTAAAAAATGTGGCGTTTATGGCTCTCACGGCCAAAAAGGTTGCCAACCTCTGTTCTAGAAAGTCCCTAGCTGTGTATTGGGTGCAACATTTGTGGGGTCCTATACAACTAAAGGGTGCCATGTGCAAAAGGGACTTTGTGAATTCAGAACAAGCAGGATTAAGGTAGTTAAGTCAAGTTTTGTGTGTTTAGTCTGCCTCAAGATGTGGGGGACATTCAGTAAAACAGCACATTCCAATAACAAGATTATCTTTCTCCCATAACACTGAGCATTCAGAGATAAAAAAAAAAAAAAAAAAAAGCAAAACAAAACAAAAAACCAGTTTCTGCCTTCAGGTAGTTTACATTCAGTGGGTATATGGGGAAGGGGGAGATACAACATGAATACGTCAAATAAAAATAAAATATAGAAAAAATGAAAACAAGATAATTTTGAGAACAGAAGGAGAGGCACTAGCAACTGGTGAGGTCAGAGAAGGCCTCCTGTGGATGATAGTCTCTTGAGCAAAGCTATGAAAGGATTCTTTTTTTTTTTTTAATTTTGAATATTTTCCCATAGTTACATGTTTCATGTTCTTTCCTTCTCCCCAAACCCCCCTATTCCCCTTAGCCAACACACAACTCCACTGGGTTTTACATGTATCATTGATTAAGACCTAATTCCATATTATTGATAGTTGGACTAGAGTTATCGTTTAGTGTCTTCATCCCCAAATAATATACCCATCAGTCCATGTGTTCAAGCAGTTGTTTTTCTTCTTTGTTTCTCCTCCCACAGTTCTTCCTCTGAATGTGGCTAGTTTTCTTTATCATAAGTCCCTCAGCCTTGCTCTGGATCCTTGTATTGCTGCTAGTAGAGAAGTCCCTTATGTTCGATTGTACCACAGTGTATCAGACTCTGTGTACAATGTTCTCCTGGATCTGCTTCTTTCACTCTGCATCAATTCCTGGAACTCATTCCAGTTCACATGGAATTCCTACAGTTCTTTATTCCTTTGAGCACAATAGTATTATGAAAGGATTCTTAGAGGTGGTAGAGGTAGGGATTGAGGGCATTCCAGACAAAAGGACAGTCTCTGCAAAAGTACAGAGCACAGGGAGAAGCATAAGCCATAGTTTTCTCTAAACTTTTCCAGTCTTGGAGGTCCTTCCCCTTGTAAGTGTGGATTTGGGGTAAATCGAGGATCACCAAGCACTCATCTTTGAATTGGACTGGAACCCAACCCCATGGAACTCTGAGAGAATTCCATTTGGGAGGGGACAGTGAAGGAAGGAGTTTGGTAAAAATTCTGAAGATTCTAAACTGCCAACTGCCAACTGCCAACTTTCAAGCTCTCAGGTGGGCTTAGGGTGGATGGTTGTGGGTGGCTGGGAGGATCTGGACAGGAATTTTAACTCTTCTGAACAAAAAATTCGGGGGTAATCTGGAGATTTCAATAGCAAAACTGTTCTACTGACTTCATTGCCAACGAAGGAGAAACTGAAAGAGTTCTGCTCCATAATTGGCCTTAGTGCCCAGACTCTGGAGGGAGCAGGCACTTGGGGGACCCTTCCTTGATCCCTCTCATACCCCTTCCTGGCAGTTATTCCCCTGTTTGTTAGATAGTGTTAAGGATAGGATATTGTGAGGGGAGGGAGAGTGAGCTTCTGAGTCAAAGCTACAGAAGAAACCAGAACTGCTCTCTGGTTGTGGGGTTCATAGTTGATAGAAAAGTTGTCCCTGTACCCTCCTTCCTCAAAAATCCTCAAACATCCCTTACCCTGTCATCCTGAATTCCCTCATCCTCATAATAAATCTTTATTAGTTTATTAGTGGTAGTCTGGGGCTGTGACTTGGATGGGAAGAAGACTGATCATGGGTTTAAGGGGAAGATGAATACCAAACACCATCTTGAAAGGCAAAGCTACTAGAACTTAGGTGTGGGGAGGCTTGTCTCCATAGAGCTGGCTTTGAGGGTGGGATCTAACCCATTAAGGTCACAACTGATATCCAATACCTCCCTTCAACATCCCCACTACAGATTGGCCAGTTGGGAACCTTTTTGAGTTTATTCCCTCATAGGTCTTCCCTGGGGTGTGGGTGAGTGAATAGCTGATCTGGCCCACTGAAAGCTAACAAGGTGGCCTCAGACACTTCCCAGCTGTGTGACCCTGGGCAAGTCACTTGACCCCCATCACCCACCCTTACCACTCTTCCACTTAGGAGCCAATACACAGAAGTTAAGGGTTTAAAAAAAAAAGAAAGCTAACAAGGGGGGAGTCTAGATACTCACCCCCCTGCCATCAATACTCACCCATATATAACCTTCTTCTCTACTTCCTTGACGTATACTTTTCAAGACCAACTCAGAACCCACCTTTTCTATAAAGCCTTGGTCAGGAATTTAATGGAATTCACAGCACTGAACAGTAGAAATAGCAATAAATTTGAAGCAATTAGAGTATATCTGGAGCAAATTTGGGTTCAAAATCAACCTGTGCCACTTAAATGAAATATGTGAAAGACAGAAGTATGTGGAATCAGTAGAGCATAGATGATATTTTGTATTGGAGGATGTCCTGATCAGAAGTATCAATTTCAGGGCTATGTATGGCAGGCCAAGATTAAGTAGAACTTCCACAAGTCATAGGCCCTTACAAAAGCAAATGAAATATACGTAAAATCCAGTGAAATTGGGCGTCGGCTATGGGAGGAGGTGAGAGGAAGGGAGGGAAAGAACATGAATCATGGAATCATGGAAAACTTCTCTTAATCAATAAAAAAAATTTTTTAAGGGAATAAAAGCATATGACATAATAGTTTGACCTTCTCAAACCATAAAGTGCTTTTTCTATATATGTCTGCATATCTCTAGATCTAGATATGTCAATATATGTCTGTCTGTCTGTCTTTATCTGTCTTAGCTATGACGATGATTACTTCAGAGATAGATAGATAGGTTGGTCAGTACATCAGTCCTTCCATTGGTTGGTTTGTTGGTCTGTCCATCAGTTGGTTAGTTCATTCAAAAGGAAGGAAGGAAGGAAGGAAGGAAGGAAGGAAGGAAGGAAGGAAGGAAGGAAGGAAGGAAGGAAGGAAGGAAGGAAGGAA
>NC_058133.1:289935921-289979480 GCF_016433145.1 Gracilinanus agilis
ATATATATATATATATACATATATATATATAAATTTTTATCATCCCTCTGGAAGAAGAGTCCAAAAGCAGGAGTGGTGCTCTACCCTTTGGTTTTTCTATGATGATATGTTGCTCCAGAGTTCAGAGGCAGATCACATCAACTGGGAAAGTTGGGTAATGAACCTATATCCTAGATTCAATTTAAAGTTACATCTTCAGGCTTCTTTTCTTTCACATATCTTAGCTAATACAGAGGGGTCAGTTTCTCACGGTGTTCCCATAATTTCCACCTTTGGCAACAAATTCCTTTCTGTGTAATGGGAATCAGGACTAGAATAAAACTCCTTAAGCTTTTTGAAGTATGGAATTTTCGACAAATCAAATCAGTCTCAGTGAACTTGGTTTTTATCCTAGAAAAAGTGTAGGAAATATTAAAAAGATAGTTTAGGAAGTGGTAGTAATACAAAGCCACAACAACTTTATAAAAAGAGGTTATTTTAAAAAAGACAGGTTATGTCAGACTAAAATTGTTTCCTTTCTGACAGAGTTATTTCTCTGGTAGAACAGAAGTACACTGTAGATATAATGTAGCTAGATTTTAGAAAAACATTTACTAAAGTCTTTCATTTTATTTCTGCAAACAAAATGGAAGAATGAAGCACAGTTAGGTAGGTGGATTCTGCACTGGTTGAATTGCTGAACCCATAGAATGGTCAATTGTTAATGGCTTAATTCCAGTTTGGAAGTAGGTCTCTAGTGAAGTTCCCTAGGGATCCGCGCTTGGCCTCATGGTATTGCACATTTACAAAAATAACTTGAATAAAAGCAGAGATAATTTGTTTATCCAATTTGAAAGTGATACAAAACTAGGATTATTCACAACACATTGGATAATTTCCCCAAAAAGAAAAATTTGTTAAGTCTAGAACCTTTAGCTAAATTCAACTCAATTCAGAAAATTTTGATCCATAAACTATTGTGTCTACTAGATCAAGGCACCATGCTTGAAAGACAAAAACATAATATTCTCTGCCCTCAAGGAGCTCATATTCTGCTCAGAGAATACAGCGCATATACAGATACATTAGTTCAAAGTAATTTCAGGATGGGAAATAGCAACAACAAATGGAGGGGAAAGGGACAGCTTTGTAGAGAAAGTGACATTTGAACTGAGACTTGAAAGACTAGAGATTCTCAGAGGCAAAGGTAAGATAAGAGTTCATTCTAGGTATCAGATATATAATAAAGAGACAGAGATGGGAGATGGCAGATTTGAGGACTTAAATATGCCAATATGATCTAGAATTCAGAATATGTGAAGGGAAATGACATGAAACAAGACTAGAAAGGTAGACTGCATAAGGCTTTAGATATCAGGCTGTTCTTCCTAGAAAAAATGTTTTCCTAAAATATTCCCAAGCATAACCATTAGACTGCCTTTGAAATTGATGATAAAAATAATTAATTTTTTAGAATGAGTCAGTAATGGAGAGGGCTAGATGTTATTCCTGAGTGTACCTCATCCACACCCTCAAAAGACTTAGGAAGAAAAGGAATTAGGTTTAAGGGAGTAATGAGTTCAGTTATCAATCACTTAGTTGTGTAGTAGGTTGTTTGGTAATTAGGTAAAGAATAACAGAAATTCTTGATAGAGTATAGGTGGATAAGAGAGAGGAGTTGAGTGAGTTGGATTTCTTTTAATCAGAGTGGAATCTCAAACAGGAATGATGGGAAGAGAACTTTGGGAAAGTCAGTTGAATCAACTCTTTGGGCTGTTGGGATCAAGGAAGGCTGTCTAAGGAGCTTGCTCTGAGAGTTGGAGAAGATCTGGTGAATTTTATCTCTTGAAAAACCATCCTAGTAAGCAAGAGAATAGTGGTGCTGCAGTACCTCCTTTATGCCAGTGGTGGCAGGAGAGAGAAAGAGCAAAGGCTGAGTGGAGAAGTCAGTGAAGTTCTAACAAGCTGAATTTTCATCTGAGTAGCAGGAAAGAAATCTGACTTATTCCTGTCTGTTTATTAAGTTTTTATTTCGTTTTAGGATAGAAAGTTAGTTAATTGGGGGGATTAGATAAGTCAGTAAGAGTAGTTTTAAGTTAGGCTTGAAGAAAGTCTCATGAGAGATAGTAGGTGTACTTGATTATCTAGTATTGATTATATTTAGGGAAATATATTTCCTAAGCCTTATCTCCAATTTCTTTTTCCTATCACTGTTCCTATAGAAGTAAATATAAATAAATAGTTTTTTTTAACCCTTACTTTCTGTCTTGGAACCAATATGTAATACGTAATATTGGTTCCAAGACAGAAGAGTGGTAAGGGCTAGGCAATGGGGGTCAAGTGACTTGCCCAGGGTCATACAGCTGGGACGTGTCTGAGGACAAGTTTGAACCTTGGACCTCTCGTCTCTAGACCTAGCTCTCAATCCACTGAGTCACCCAGCTGCCCCTAATAAATAAGTTTTTATAGAAGATTTATTTCCAGGCAAGTCTCTTCAACTACTGGTCTACCCAACTCTCAACCACCAATCCCAACAACTAATTCTGTTTATAGTCTATTAATAGGCTATTATATCTACAATCTATAACTGATCTAACCCCCCAAATAATAGTTGAAACTATTGACTGAGATCAAAAGTGGAACTGGAAAGGAACTTGGAGATCATCCAGGCCAGCTCCTACATTTTACAAAGGAGGAGAGACAGACCTAGATGATACTTTTTAGATGACCAATAGAGTTTTTTGTTCAGTCATTCAGTGTGACCCTATGAACCATAGCATGCCAGATTCTTCTATCCTCCACTATCTCTCAAAATCTGTCCAAATTCATTCTCATTATTTCCATGAAACTATCTATCCATCTCATCCTCTGCTGTCCTCTTCTCCTTTTTTTGCCTTCAATCTTTCCCAACATCACAGCCTTTTTCTTTTCTTTCTTTCTTTTTTTTAAATCCCTTACCTTCCGTCTTGGAGTCAATACTGTGTATTGGCTCCAAGGCAGAAGAGTGGTAAGGGTAGGCAAGGGGGGTCAAGTGACTTGCCCAGGGTCACACAGCTGGGAAGTGTCTGAGGCCAGATTTGAACCTAGGACCTCCTGTCTCTAGGCCTGGATCTCAATTCACTGAGCTACCCAGCTGCCCAATCATGGCCTTTTTCAATGAGTCCTGTCTTCTCATCTCATGATGTGGCCAAAGTTTTAAGTTTCAGCTGCAGTATTTGACCTTTCAGTGAATAGTCTGAATTTTCTTTAAGTATTGACTGCTTTGATCTCCTAAGAGTCCAAAGGATTCTCAAAAGTCTTCACAAATATGGTGGCAATGAGCAATTTCAATTTTATTCTTCACCCTTAACTCAAGGTGTTTTAAGCTTTAATAATACAAAGCCACTTCCACTGTTGTGTACTCTATCATTGCAAGGATAAAGACCTTTGGTTTTCAAAGGCTACAGGGAAGTTCCAGATATCAGCTTTAAAAAGACTTTTGAGAGTTAGTCCCCTAATCAGCCACAATCTGAAGGCCAGGTTAGAGAGGTTCATCAATTTCAGAGTTGGCCAGTTGATTCTACCCCCACCGCACCCCTTTTTTGCCATGACAACTTATTAATCTGTCCTTTTAGGCACAAAAGGATTATGAATGGCATTCACTAGGATCCTTCACACTACTCAAATTATAAATCTTTTGAAGCATTTAGGTATTGAAATACAAAACCTGTTATAACAATATATAAAGCTGTCTAGAAGTCAACTCTGGCCCAAAGTCCTGATCCTGTGTTTTCTTTTTTTTTTTTTTTTTTTTTTTTTTAAACCCTCACCTTCTGTCTTAGAATCAATACTGTGTATTGGCTCCAAGGCAGAAGAGTGGTAAGAGCTAGGCAATGGGGGTTAAGTGACTTGCCCAGGGTCACACAGCTGGGAAGTGTCTGAGGCCAGATTTGAACCCAGGACTTCCTGTCTCTAGGCCTGACTCTCAATCCACTGAGGTACCCAGCTGATCCTGTGTTTTCAAGGAAACCTCTCTCATTCCTTTCTTCAAAATAGTCCATTCATAGGCAAACTATGATTTCTCAGTAGATTCAGTACCCAACTCATGTGGCACTTGGAAACTTGAGCACCTTGAGCAAGATCTGAAAATTGCATACCTACTTTGACCTCTCCCCTCAAGTAAGCCTTTCTCATTCCCTTCTTACACAGTGACCTCAACTTAGTTAAACAGTTGTCTTTTAATCATTCAGTCATATCCAACTCTTTGTGACCCCCATTTGGGGTTTTCTTGGTAAATATCCTGGAATAATTTGCATGAGTTCTTAATAGATCTGGTGCCAATTACAAGACATTTTCCAAACAAAGTCAAATCTAAACAATTGGAAAGACATTAATTGGCTCATGGGTAGGTTGAACCAATAAAATAAAAAAGACAATTCTACCTAAATTAACTTGCCCATTCAGTGTCATACAAAACTACCCAAAAATTATTTCAAAGAGCTAAAAAAAAATAATAAAATTCATCTGGAAGAACAAAAAGCCAACAATATCAAGGGAATTCATGGAAAAAATACAAAGGAAGGTAGCTTAGCTATATGAGTTCTTAAATTTTATTATAAAGTGGTGACCATCAAAACAATCTGGTACTGGCTAAGAAATAGGGTAAATAGATCAATGGAAATATATTAGGCACTCGACAAAATGATCATAGTAACCTAAGTATTTGATAAATCCAAAGATCCAAGCTTTTGGAAGAAGAATTCACTATCTGACAAACACTATTGGGAAAACTGGAAAACAGTATAGCAGAAATGAGGCACAAACCAACAACTCATGTCATAATGCCAAGGTAAAGTCAAAATGGATACCTGATTTAGACATAAATGGGGGTACCATAAATAGATTATGGGAGCACAAAATAGTTTACCTGTTAGACCCTTGGCTAAGGGGAGAAATTATGACCAGATAAGATAAGGGACCATTATTATATGTAAAATAGATAAATTTGACTACATTGAATTAAGGAGCTTTTGCACCAAAAAAACCCTCAATGCAACCAAGATTAGAAAGGAAACAACAAACTGGGGGAAAATTTTTTTATAGCAAATGTCTCTGATAAAGGTCTCATTTCTCAAATATATAGAGAACTGAGTCAAATTTGTAAGATTACAACCATTTCCCAATTGGTAAATAGTCAAAGGATATGAACAGGCAATTCTCAGATGAAGAAATTAAAATTATCTATACCTTTATGAAAAAAATGCTCCAATTGATTACTGATAAGAAAAATTCAAATTAAAACAACTCCAAGGTACCACTTTACACCTACCATTCTGGCTAATATGAACCAAAAGGAAAATGATAAATGTTGGAGGATGTGTGAGAAAATTGGGGCACTAATACACTGGGCAGAACTGTGGGCAGAACTGCAAACTGGTATAATCATTCTAGAGAACAATTTGGAACCAAGCTCAGAGGGCTATAAACCTGTATTCCCTTTGACCCAGCAATGCCACTGCTGTGGTCTGTATACCAAAGAGATTAAATATAGGGGGAAAGGACCTTCATGGAACTAGAAACTGAAGGGATATCCATCATTTGGGGAATGACTGAACAAGTTGTGGCATATGATTGTAATGGAATACTATTGTACCATATATAAGAAAATGACAAACAAGACGATCACAAAAACGCTTGGAAAGACTAATATGAATGGATATAAAGTGAAGTGAGTAGAACCAAGAAAACTTTGTATATAGTGACAGTAATAACATATGATGGATCATCTGTGAATGATTTAACTATTATAAACAATGCGAGGGTCCAGGACAATCCCAAGAGATTCATGATGAAAAAGGCTATCTATCAACATGGAAGCAACTGATAGAGCCTAAATGAAGTTTGAAGCATGCTATTCTTCACTTTATTTCCTTCATGAGTTTTTTTTCTAGTATAAGTAGAATGTGTCTTTTCTCACAACATGAAAAGATGGAAATATGTATAATGTGATAGCACATGTATGACCTACCTGCCATCTTGGGTAGGAAGGAAGGTTGAGAGGCAGGGAAAGAACATGGATCGCAAAATGTCAAAAAAATGATTATTACAATAGTATCTAGGGGCAGGTAGGTAACTCAGTGGACTGAGTGCCAGGCCTAGAGATGGGAGGTCCTGGATTCAAACCTAAACTAAGATACTTCCTACCTGCATGACCTTGAGCAAGTCATTTAACCCCATTGCCTAGCCCTTACTACTCTACTATCTTGGAACCAATACACAGTATTGATTCTAAGACCAAGGTAAGAGTTTAAAAAAAAAAGTTATATCAACATGTAATCTGGAAAAATAAATAAAATTTTAAAAAAGATCTTTGCCCAATTTATGTAGCACTTGGAAACTTAAGCAATTTAAGAAAAATATGAAAATTGCATTTGATAAAATATGTTGTGGTTTTTTTTTTTTAAGAAAAAGAGAGAAAAATTGTAAGCCAGGTATTGAACTCATTGAGTAAAGAAGGAGAAATCTGGGGAAGAAATGTTGAAACAGATAATATGTACCAGAGGCAGGTCTAGACCTGAATTTTCCTGGCTTCAAGGCCAGATTTCCATACATCACACCAATCAGAGGAAAGGGAAAATAAATAGGAATTCTAGGTAGAGTGACAGAGTAGAAAGTGGATTCCCATAGGAGTTTGCCATTTAATCTTTTGGTCATCCAGGAAAATTCTCTAAGACTTAAAACTGAAAATTAAATGAATGAAAAAATTAAAAAGAAAGAAATTGCATTGAAAAATTGTTCTCACTCAGGAAGGCTTTGAGCCTTCATGGTAATTTGACTTCAGTGCCATAGAAAACAGAATATTCTAGCATTACAAATACCTGCATTACAAGAAGTAATATTTTTAAATGATCTGCATATCCTCCTCCACCCTTGGTCACCTACTTTGTCTAACCCCAATCCCAGAGTTGCCAGTTTCCAAAGATCCTGGATAATGTCTTTGTATATTTGGTTTGACTTTACATATTCTCATTTAGCACTTAAACTTAAAAGATAGGCCTTACCTAATGTTAATTGTAAATCAGCTGAAATCCTGTTTTTCAGGAAAAACAGTAACCCAAGGTATATATTAAAATGCTCAGGAGAAACCTCATGGTACAGTGGACAGAGGACTGGCCTGAAGCCTGGAAGAGTTGGGTTCGAGGCCAACTTCTGGCACATACTGTTGCCCATCTATCTTGATGGGCAAAATCTTTTACTGCTCAGTGTCCCCAAGCAAAAACTCTACAAGCTCCTAATCTGCCCAAAAGGTATTCACCTGCTTTGGGAGAGTAAAATCTTCATTATTAGATCCTGCACAGATAAAACCACAGAACTGGCTAAAAAAATAAAATAAAACAAAGTGGAAAAAGCCATTTCAGTGCTGGAGAAGATTGAATGAGTTCCCCAATACCATCCTTTTAATTTATTAGCATGTACATTTAATATCGACCACAAATAGCCCAAGTGGGCAGCCAAAACTCGTGAAGATCCTGGGGGCAGTTGTTTTATTTAGTAGCTGTTAGAGAGGGCAACTAGGTGGCTCAGTGGTTTGAGAGACAGGCCTAGAGATCGGAGGTTCTGGGTTCAAATCTGACCTTGGGGCAGCTGGGTAGCTCAGTGGATTAAGAGTCAGGCCTAGAGACGGGAGGTCCTAGGTTCAAATCTGGCCTCAGATTCTTCCTAGCTGTGTGACCCTGGGCAAGTCACTTGACCCTCATTGCCCACCCTTACCACTCTTCCACCTAGGAGCCAATACACAGAAGTTAAGGGTTTAAAAAAAAAATCTGACCTTGGATACTTCCCAGGTATGTGACCTTGGGCAAGTCACTTAACCCCCAATGCCTAGCCCTTACCACTCTTCTGCCTTAGAACCAGTACTCAGTATTGATTCAAGACAGAAGGTCAGCATTTTTTAAAAAAATGATGTTAAAAAGGGGGCCGATAGGTAATAGAGTGGATAGAGCTCCAGGCCTGAAATCAGGAGAGCCAGGGTTCAAATCTAGCCTCCTATACTTCCTAGCTATGTGACCCAGGACAAGTCATTTAATTCCAAATGTCTAGTCCTTGCTTCTCTATCTTAGAATTGATACTAAGACAGAGAGTAGGAGTTTTAAATAGTTATTAGCAATTCTGAAATCAGAAATCGAGTCCCTCTACCTTGCAATAGGTATCCTAATATGAAAAGAATAAGGTGGCTAGGTGGTACAGTGGATAGAGTGCTGGCTCTGGAGTCAGGAAGACTCTCATTTTCCCAAGTACAAATCTGGCCTCAGAAACTTACTAGTTCTGTGACCCTGGGTAAGTCACTTACTCCTGTTGGCCCAAGTTTCCTCTTCTATAAAATGATCTGGAGAAGGAAATGGCAAACTGCTCCAGCATCTTTGCCAAGAAAACTCAAAAAGGGTCATGAAGAATCAGACAAGACTGAACAACAGAGAAATGTGAAAGGAATAGCTACTCTAGTGATTGAATATAAAAATGAATTCTAGGTACTAAAAATGTGTTCATTCACACATATATAAGACAGGGTATTTTAATGCAGATAGAAACAGCATTATTTAATGTTTATATTTGAAATCTCTTTCTTGTTGGAGAGATTAATTGGCATTTGTATTGCCTGCTTCTGGGCCAGAGCAAAGCTGTGAATTAAGGGGAGTTTCTCTTCAGTCTTTAGCCATCTCTTGCTTTTCCTCAACACCACACGTCCTGGAGACCTATGTCCAAACAGTCATAAAAGTAGCAACTACCTTACAAGGTAGTTGTAAATATTAAAGGAGATTTTATATAGTAGGTGTGGAGCAATGCAGACAGGAAAGACGAGTCAAATTTGAAGAACTTGGGCCACCAACCAAGGCCCAATCTTCCTAGAGAAAAAAACATATTTGTACTCAGATACTTACAACTGTGTGATCCTGGGCAAGTCATTTGACCTCCATCTGCCTCAGTTCTCTCAATTGTAAAACGAGGACAATAATAGCATCTCACAGGGTTGACATAAGATATTTGTGGAGCATGTAACACAGTGTTTGGCAAGCTGTAGTGGGTGCTTGATAAATGTTTCCTCTCTTCCCCTTTCCTATAAAGAAAGCATTTAGCTATGGAAATGCTAGCTTTTACTCTTATTGTTTCCTGGACCCAGACCAGGGCAAAGCAGTGAAGTGATTCCGGTTTCTCTCCAGTATTTACCCTTCTCTCGCTTTCCACCAGCATTACATTCTCCTCAGAACCCAGAATCAAGGAAACATTTCCCCATCTTCAGGGGCTTCAAAGCATGGCCAGCAGCTGAGTTCTCTCTCTTCCCCTCCATGTTTATCTCCCTACCCACAACGTGTCCCTCTGCTTCTAGGGCACAGAAAGTCCTACTTCTGTTACTGGCTCATTATAAACATTTTGTTCCATTGTCTCTGATCACCGTTGGAGAACTAGTGAAGCCAGTCCTGCCCACAAACAGAAGCCCTTAATTGCCTACATTGGCCTCTTCAAAGAATAGGTGGGATAAATCTTTACCTGACTTGGCACTGGCCTGGAAGCATTACCATGGGGCCTTCCTGTTTCCTTTTTTTCTGGAATACTCCACTGGTCTGTAGTTTAATCAATGCCTTCTGGAGAAGAAAATACCTTTTCTTTTTGTTATTTATTTAAAAAATTAAAAGCATGATTTGAGCCCTTCCTGGGAAGGTTAAGGGCAGGGCCAACATTTCTGCCAGTCCCAGGATATATGCACCTATCTCTCTCTACATAAAGTACCTTTTCTATGATGTCCTCTCCTGTTTGCAAAAACCATAACAAATTAGAAAATGGCAATGAGTAGCAGTCTCTCAAAAAGACCAGGTCAGCACATTTACCTGGCCTTGATATCTTTATACTTAACATTTTAATTACATTTTAAAGAGAGTGAGAATGCCCAAAGGGCTATAAAATAAAGACTTTTTGCCCTTTGATCCAGTCATACCACTGCTGGGTTTATACTCCAAAGATATCATAAAGAAAAAGACTTGAATAAAAATATTTATAGCTGCACTCTATGTGGTGGCAAAAAATTGGAAAATGAGGGGATGTTCTTCAATTGGGGAATGGCTGAACAAATTGTGGTATCTGATGATGATGTAATGCTATTGTGCTTAAAGAAATAATGAGCTGGAGGAATTCCAGGAATTGATGCAGAATAAAAGAAGCAGAACCAGGAGAACATTGTACACAGAGACTGATACACTGTGGTAAAATCGAATGTAATGGACTTCTGTACTAGCAGCAAGGCAATGATCCAGAACAATTCTGAGGGGCTTATGAGAAAGAATGCTATCCACATTCAGAAAAATAACTCTGGGAGTAGAAACACAGAAGAAAAAGAACTGCTTGAACACATGGTTCCATGGGGATATGATTGGGGATGCAGCATCTAAAAGAACACCCGAATGCAGCTATCAATAATAAGGAAATAGAACTTGATCAATGATACATGTAAAACCCAGTGGAACTATGAGTTGGCTATGGAGAGGGTAGGTGGTGGGGTTGGGGAGGAGGGAAAGAACATGAATCATGTAACCATGGAAAAATATTCTAAAAAATTAAAATAAATTAAATAAAATAAAGAGAGTGAAATACAGGTGAGAACTGTTCTAATCTGGGAGGATTTCCTACCTAAATAATTACAAAGGTGCCCCCCCCCCAAAGTTTCACAGGGATAAGAACTAGGACTGGGGAGGCCAAATAAGGTCATATGTGGGAGTGAAATACTTGGGCAAAGAAGACACTGAGGGCAACTTCACGCAATTCACAATTTGCTTGAGTTCAGCCATTGGAACAAGAGCAAGCAATACTTTTTCAAAGTATCAGCACAAAATAAGAAGAAACAGGAATAAGAAGATCTGTTAACTAGAAGATGTTGCTTCCAATTAGATTTGAGTTCCCTTCAGATCTTACAGAAAAATCTAGGTGGTTCACCAAAACACAAGGCAAAACCAATTCCTCTCCCAGCGTCACTGCACTGGCTGTGTCTTGTATCTGGAATGTTCTCCTTCACCACCACTATTTGAAATCCTTGGTTTCCTTCATTGCTAAGCTGTAGCACTTCCTCTTTCAGTTGAAGTTTTTCTTGGCCAACTCACCTGCCAATGCTTTCTCTCAAAAGGTTGTTCTACACTTATAATCAAATTAGTCAATAAACATTTGTTAACCTATGTAAGATGTAGAAATGAGTAGTCATTTTGATGGGGGTTCAAATTGGCAGTTGCCACTTTAGAACACCGAACCTGGCATAGCACCCAGGATGTGTGCCAGGGTGACAGTTAAGGACAGGGTATAAAAGGGGATCCTCAAACCCCTGGGAACTTCACTTCTTTTACTCACCTGGAGGGTTAGGGAGGAACAGGTTTGGGCCCCAGGGTGATTTGGGAGTGAGTTTCTCTTAGGCAGGTAAGGACTAATTCAATTGTTAGCCAATATTCAAGACCTCCTTTGCATAGACAACATCCTTATATTACCAGCTAGTGGAATAGCTACTACCAAGAATAGCAGCATCTGACCCAGGGGTTGCCAGCCTCTGGGCTCAGCAACAAGCAACAGAGTTGGGATCTGCCCTCAAGGCTTTCTCATACTCTGCACCTAGGGAACATCAACTAGTGCTTCAAGATTAATTAACATCAATGATTTAGGCAAGATCTTAGGGTTTCCTTCACCCATCTTCCTACCCTTTACCTTCCCAGTGTTTAGTTACAAATAAACCCTGAATAACCCAAAACCTAAACAGTCTTGGAGTCATTGCTTACCTTACCATGATCAAGCATCTAATCATTAGCAGTCAGATCTGAAATACAACTTTAGTTGACCAAGCCTTTCCAAGGCAGTTTATCATCTTCAATTCAAGGTTTTAGGAAGGCTCAAACTGCTTCCTGGAAACATTTCTAACTGACTGGCGGGACTGGTTCTAAGCCCCTGCGCTATGGCAGAGAATCTTGGGGTTAAAGGGGACCTGGTGTGGAAGCCTATCTAACTTACATACAGCTGTGGTTTGGGACTACCTCTCTTTCATGTCTATCATCAGCATCTGCCTAGACCCCTCGGCTACGCCTAACAGTTCCCACATAGCACCTATCATGTCCTTGGCAGAAGAAACTAGGATTTAGTGTAACGGTTCCCAAACTTTTTTGGCCTACCGCCCCCTTTCCAGAAAAAATATTACTTAGCTCCCTGGAAATTAATTTTTAAAAAATTTTAATAGCAATTAATAGGAAAGATAAATGCACCTGTGGCCATCACCACTTCCCTGGATCGCTGCAGCACCCACCAGGAGGCAGTAGCTCCCACTTTGGGAATCACTGGTTTAGTGGATAGAAAGTTAGCCTCAAAGCCAAGAAAGCCTGGGTTAAATTATATAATCCTGGGCAAATCACTTAACCTTTCCATATTCTTGCCTGATATCACACAGCTAGGCAATCTGAGGCAAGATTTGAACCCAGGACCTCCTAACTTTGGTGCTCTATCCACTGTGCAGCCTAGTTGCCACCACCACCCCAGCCCCAATTACATGTCAGTCTAATTCAGGAAGTACTGAAGTGTTGTCTGCAATGTACTATTAGATATCTTTGTACAAGGCAACTCTCTAAGGTTATAAATTGGAGAGAAAATACATACCTGAATTAATAGAGGGAGTTTTTTCATCTGGGAGTTCCCGATATCAGTGAAATCACAGATTTGTAGCTATCCCTATCCCCTGTGAACTAGATTCTACTTGAAGAGTAGAGGGAGTGCATCATTTCAGGCATCAGGAACTGGTGACAAACTCCCCCATGTAAGGAAAAGATGGGCCAGTTGCCTAGACTGCAGAGTGCAGGAGGGAAGGAGAGAAGGGAGAGGTGGGGAGGTTAGGTTAGAGCTAGATTGGGAAGGGCTTTAAAAACCAAGCAGAGGAGGTAAAAAAATTTTATCATATTTGAAATTCCTTGCTTGTCCACTGAGGAGGTTGGACTAAATGGCCTCTGATATTCTTTCCAGCTCTAGATATGGGATCTTATGATTTGTTTTATGTATTCCCAAATACATTCATGCCATCTCTCCTATTAGGATGGGAACTCTTGCTTGTCAGGAGATTGTTGCATTTTTGTTGTCTTATCTCCAGCACTTACTCCAATGACAGGCATGCAGCTTAATAAAAGGTTTATAAACGGACATTTTTATGTTTATTTTGTATGTGTATGTATATAAATTGAGGGTTTGGGTTTTTTAAAACATGAATTTAGCATGCTAATACAAACTTTGAATATCTGTATTCCTTTCTGTCTCTTTGGTGACTTTAATATTTCCTGGACAATCTTTTCTTTCTCGTATTTTTTTAATAACTATCTACTCTTGATCCACCCCACAATTCTCTACCACAAAACTCTCCCCCTACCAAAATAAAAGTGTTTCTTCATAATAAGTAAGCAGAGTTGAACAAAAAAAATTCACACACTGGCCTGTTCTGAGTATGTAGGTCTCATTCTGTACCTCTAGTCAATCACTTCTTTGCTAAAATGTGAAAAAAAAAAAAACCCAATATATTATCAGTCTTCTGGATTCCTGAGTGGCAGATGAATTTTTCTTTCCATCATATCCTCTTATATTTTTTTCTTCCTTTGCAAAGAAGAAGACTTTGGGGACAGAAAAGAAGTTAGTTATCTATAATTGAAGTGGTCTGATCCTATTCTTCTGCTCCTTTTTCCTTTTCCCAGCCCAGATCTCATCACTGGTTCTTCTACTTTCTTTCCTTTGTGAACTGCTCTCTGAAGCTAATATTTATTTTGCTTCTTCCCTGGGGCAGCTATTTGGAACAGTAATATGGTGCTGGACCTAGAATCTGAAAAACTCACCTTCCTAAGTTCAAATCTTGCTTCAGAAACTCTCAAGTTATGTAAGCTTAGGCAAATTGCTTAACCTTGCTAGCCTTAATTTCTTCATCTGTAACATGATCTGGAGAAGGAAATGGCAGAACACTCCAGCATCTTTGCCATGAGAACCCCAGAAGGGGTCACAAAGAGTTGGACATGACTGAAAACAACAATTCTCTGCCCAGTTCTATCCTCCTCTTTAAAACCCCGTCTCATCTTTCTCTTTTTCCTGTCCCTACCTATTTTCCTTTTTAATTTAATGTATTTCTATAACACTGTTTGCATAGATCAGAAAAAAAATGAAGACTGAGATGTTCCTTCCTCAATCTATTCCATTTGTTTATACATCATCCCTTCTATACTGAGAAGGTTTAGAGGTGGTGGTGTCTCTGCTACATGGAAAATCTGCATAAAATTTTTTGGTCCTCTATGCCAGAGAAGGTCTGATTTTTTTCTTTTACTTTTGGGGCTTATGGTCTCTTATTGTAAATTATGGGTTAGGCATTGATTTCTGAGTTTCTAAACTTTTTCTGTGTTGTCTGTGTCTTCTGCAAAACTTCCCCCAAATTCCCATTTAATTTCTTATGCTGAGCTATGATATATGAAAACTGCAATGGGGAAAGTCACAAAGTGGAAGAGAATAACTGTATATTCTTCTGATCATGTACCTCAATTATGAAAAATAATGTTCCTTTGCCTTATTTCTTAGTTAATTTCTTTTTCCCTTTTATTATTGTTGTTCGGTCATTTCATTCCTGTTTGACTCATTGTGACCCCAATTGAGATTTTCTTGGCAAAGGCACTGGAATGGTTTGTCATTTCCTTCTCCAGATCTTTTTTTGAATTAGAAAACTGAGGTAAATAGGATTAAGTGACTTGCTCAAGGCCACAAAGCTGATAAGTGTTTGAGGCCAGATTTAAATTTAAAGAATTGACTTCAGACCTAGTACTTTATCCACTGTGCCATCTAGATTAAAAAAAAAAGTTCTCTTAAAGCCAACAGGATGGAACAAAATTAGCCCCAAGTCCATGTTTGCCTTTATTCACTCTTTGTGATACACAAATATAGTAGAAATTCTGTCAGATGTCTTCTCTCTCTTTTAAAATACATCCCATCAACATTTTTTTTTTTTTTATCCTGGGACTCCATTCTAGGAGCATAGGGCCACAACCAGTAGGCAGGGTCACCCAGCTGGGAAGTGTCTGAGCCCAGACTTGAACCCACTTGAACCTAGGACCTTTCGTCTCTAGGCCTGGCTCTCAATCCACTGAGCTAGCCCAGCTGCCCCTACTTTAGGTTGCAGTTTCTTTAGCAGATGTAGTTTTTACAGGGTGGGGTTGCTAGCCCCACGCCCAACCCTCCTCCTTTTTTCATCTGGGCTAGGGACTGTCCTTGGCCCAGGAGTGGTAAGGGTGGGCAGTAGGGGTCAAGTGACTTGCCCAAGGTCACACAGCTGGAAGTGTCAGAGGCTGGACTTGAACCTAAGACCTCCAGTCTCTAGGCCTGGCTCTCAATCCACTGAGCCACTCCCCTCTAATCATCTAGATATATTTACATTTCTAGGTTTCTTGTGCTTGCCTTTTAAGATTATACCCAACTCTGATCTTTTTTTTTTTTATCATTAGTGTTTGTAAGTCCTCCATTTTATTAAAGGTTAATTTTCTCTCCTGTAAATTTATGTCCAGTCTTTCAGAGTACTTGTGGTAGTAGTTGTACTAATTGAAGCAGAGCTTTTGTGATTATGACTGTTGTTCCTTTGTACTTGAACTCTTTTTTTTTTCTGTATGTTTATAGCATTTGCCCCCCTTAATCTGAACAATTTTCTTTTTTTGATCTGTTAACTTGGAAATAACACAGAACTACCTATGTTGCACCCAAATTTTAATACCCAAATTCAGTCGTGGCAGGAAGAATCACACTGACACTGCAATGTGCAAGAAGAGGCTCATTTATTTGCTAGCAGAGAAGCTAGGGTCAGTGGCAGAGATGTAAGAGGGAGATTTTAGGTATTTATAGGTGTATATATATATATANCAGGCCTAGAGATGGGAGGTCCTAGGTTCAAATCCGGCCTCAGACACTTCCTAGCTGTGTGACCCTGGGCAAGTCACTTGACCCCCATTGCCCACCCTTACCACTCTTCCACCTAAGAGCCAATACACAGAAGTTAAGAGTTTAAAACAACAACAACAACAAAAAAAAAACATCGAATAGTGAAGGAATAAATATTTATTTAATATAGGGCCTACTATGAAGTATTTTTTACAAATATTGTGTCATTTGTTCAGATTTGAATAGATTTTACAAAGGGGTATTTACTCTGATGAATAAAGTACAAACATTTCTCATAATACTTCCAGGGTATACTATCTCCTATACCTTGATCTCTAGGGCATTAGTAGTTCAAGACCTAGGTCATTTCTTATATAGCACTCATCCTACTAAATTCATGCTATCTTGGCTCGGGAACCTGAAGCCTGGAAAGTTAGGACACTAGAGTGTCTTCCTAATGACTTTTCCTTCCCTTCAGGAAAAAGAATAAACAAAAAGGCAGAAGATAGAGGTCTTGTTATTCATGGCCAAAGTAGACTATTTCCTTTTGAAATAGGCAAGTGGGTCATACTGGGGCCAGACAGGGATTAAACACAATTGGGAACAAACTGTAAGAGGGAGATTTTAGGTATTTTATATATATATATTTAAAATGTGGTCACCAGGAATCAACAATTCAGATTGATTCCATAATTAAAATAGACCCAAGTCAGGATCCGGTTTAAGGTAGTTTATTTACAATTAGGAAGGTACAAGATAGGGAAATAGAAAGAGGGAGAGGCTAGTCCAGGCCTGGAGAGGCCTGGAGGGAGAGAGAGGGTTAAAAGACTAATTAAACTAGATTACAAGCCACAAGACCTTAGAAATCAGAGAGTCCATAAGCCTACTTAAGGCAGACCAAGGTAGGCTAAGGAAGTCAGCCTAACTTACCCACGTGACAATTCAGAGTAGAAGCATTCTGAGGTCTCAGCTGAGCACCTTCAGCACCAAGTCCAAAGTCGGAACTCCTCCTACCAGTTTGTAACCCACATATTTAGAGATAGCATCTGTCGTCATTTCCTGTGGGCCACCTCTAACTCAAGTGGACCAATGGCAGCCTCTACACTGATTTGGACTGCCCAAAAGGCAGCCCCTTGTTCTTGATTTGATCTTGTTGTCAGGGATATAATCTAGATGCCTAGGGTAAGTAGATTTTTGACTATGAATGGGCTAGAGTTAATTTCATTTACACTGAGAGGAAGATTTGCCGGTCTGTCAGCCAGGGGTTAATATAGAAATGTTTGGGGAAGGGGGTTGGTGCATACATAATTATCAAGGTGGTGTCAGGGACAGGTAGTCAGGAAGCATCTGGCAAGGGGGGGTTTCAGGGTCAGGGGTCAGGAAGCACCTGGCCAAACATTCATTAAAGGGGCATACGTTAGATAAAGAGGTAAATATTCATCAGGATGGTAAATATTCCCAAGGAGGTAAATATTCATCAGGGTAGTAAACATTCCTCAAGGAGGTGTTAAGATAGCTTCAGCTGGAAAACATTTTTAGGTTTGTCATAGGGGGAAGGTAAGGGAGCAGAAAATATTTGGGGCTGGAGTTTTGAATTTTAGGCTCATCACCAGAGTAGTCAGAAAAACCACTCTTTAATCAGGAAAAGGATAAGTCTAATATTTGACCCTTTGCTCAGTCTGGTGCCAAAACTTTTACAGCCTCTACGCCTTGGACGTAGATCCCTGGAAGTGACACCAGGCTAGATGACAACTCTAAAGAGCCATTAAAATTGGAAAGCTTAAATACCTTTCTTGGGGAACATGGAGACTGAGGATTAGAGGGACAGTTGATTGACTTTATAATGGTAACAAAGGAAAATATAGAGTCCCAGACAGGAATAATAGTGAGGGCCTGATGCTTTACAATGGACACAAAAGGGAAAGATCCAGTCAAGGGCTGGGCCATCTAGAATCTAGATTCTAGATAAAGGACTTTGGCCTAAAGGGAGAAACCATTGGGACAAAAGAGATACTTAACACCTGATGGGATTAGCCATCCCCACTTAAACTACTTTAAAGTCTATTGTTAATCTGAGACTAGTGAAGTAGAACTTTCCCTCAGGGAGAAACTCTCAAGTGACAAGCTCAAACCTGGGGCTTTCACCTTTAAGGTAAGTAAACTGGGGGTCATTAAATCTTCCTAGGTTACAAGTTTGGGGGCTACTGGATTCCATGTTGACAGATCTCTTGAAGTATAGTATCCAGGATTTTTATTTAGTCATGGTTTTCAGAGAATCTGATAATTCTCTCCCTGACCTACTTTCTCTGTTGTGTTTTTGATAGTGGATTAATTTACATGTTCCCATTTTTAAGTCTTTTGACTCTGTTGTAATATTTCCTATTGTCTCATGATCCCAGAGTTCTGATCGCTCCATTCTATGCTGGAGGGGTTTATTGCTTGATTGAGGCTTTCTACCTTCTATTTTAAACTAGTTGTTCTAAAATTTTTTCAAGAACACTGATTTCATTTCTAATTTAATTTTCTTTTCTCTTTATTCCTTACAGCCACTTTTGGAATCTCTATGGCAAAGTCATTCTTTTCCTTGAAGATCTACTTGTACTTGTCAACGTGGAATCTAGAAGCCCCCAAACTTATAGCCTAGGAAGATTTGATAACTCCAGTTTAGTTAGCTTAGAGATGAAAAGCCCCTAGTTTGACCTTGTCACTTGAGAGTTTATTCCTGAGGGAAAGTCCAACTGAGGGAGTCTCAGACTAGCCATAGACCTTAAAGTAGTTTAAGTGAGGATCCTATCAAGTTTTGAGAATCATTTTGGTCCCAACGGTTTCTCCCCTTGGGCCAAAATCCTTAACTAGGTTTTTGTGTCCTTTGTAAGGAATTAGGCCCTCACTGTTTTTCCTGTCTGGAACTTCTCATTTTCCTTTGTTACCATTGTAAAGCCAATCAACTATCCCTCTCACCCTTGTTCCCCTTGTTCCCCATGAAAGGTATTTAAGCTTCCCAACTTTTAATGGTTCTTTGGAGTTGTTTTTTCTTCAGAGCAGTGGAGTTTGGTGACCAGAGCTACCAGAATCTGAGGACTCTGAATGGATTGGTAGCACACAGATCTTTGAGGAGGCCTAAATTTTAGTGCTAAACTCCTTTCCTTAATTAAGTTTTTCTGACTATTTAATAGTTCTATGTTTTTTTTTCCCAGTCAACATACTTATTGTGGAGTTATTGTTTTTCTTTTTTGGTTTGTCTTTTGGGCATCTCTTAATCCACAATATATCTTCATTGTACTTTGAGTTTTCTTTTGTTTATTCCTATCTTCAGTCTTAGTTAAAGGATAGAGACTTTGTGTTAGGATTAGACTCTGATCTTTCCCAGACGCTTGGGTGGTACTGGCAGTCTTTGTTTGCTCCTGGCCCTATAGTTTGTATGTCATTGCTGCTATATATCTAGATGGAGTGACTAGGATTAGATTCTACCTTCTGTGGAAATTTTTGGCTTCTGTCTCCTTGAAGAGTTTCCAAGTGGGAGCTGGCTTCATCTCTTACTTTGGCCACAACAGACCTCAGTCAATTGGATATTAGAGATTTTACTGCTCTCAGACTTCCTAGCTTTCTAGAAGCTATGTTGGCCTTGCTAACTACTGTGACTTTGACAGGAATGCTGGCCTCAGTCCTTCTGAAATGTCCTGAATGAACTGTCCAGCCTTGTCTCCCTGCTTAGTGATCTTCTGTGCCTGGATTTCTCTTTCACTGATATCCCAACAGGCTTGGTTCCAGATCCCACTGGCTTTCAGCTCTATTCACCAAAGTTCCTTCTGGCTTCTGCTCTTGTTGATATCTATCCTTTCCAAGTCACTGCAGGCTTTTCGTCATGATTTTGGGTAGCCTTGAGTTGAATGAAGTAACTTATTGGCCTTTTTTGGGGGTCTCCTTGATGATTGTTCTGCTAATGTCCCTTTAGATCATTGCTGTGATGTTATAGGGAGAGCTAAGCTTCTCAAAGGCCTTGTACACTGCCATATGAACCAGAAATTAATAAATATTTGATCAATTCCACCAGAGTGAATATTTCTTTCCCTCTTTCTAAATGCCCTTCCAGGTATAAGATTCTAAGAAAATGTATTTCTTTGAAATGAAATAAAGAGCCCTGACATAAATAACTGAAATTATTGTTGGAAAGAAAAATATCTACAGTACAAGAGCAATATGTTGAACTCAGTCCAGGATGAACAATGCCCATGAGAATGATAACTATATGCCAGATACTCTGTTAGGTGCTAGAGATACAAGTACAAAGAATGAAACTATTCAAAAAGAGCTTGCAATCTGATGGGAAAAGACATATACATATAAAAATGGAGAGAGAGAGTCAGCTTGGTGACTCAGTGATTAGAATGCCAGCCCTAGAGCCATGACATCTTGGGTTCAAATTTGGCCTCAAACACTACCTAGCTGTGTGACTAGGCAAGTCACTTAACCTCCATTGCTTAGCCCTTACTGCTCTTCTGCCTTGCAATTAATAGTCAATATCAATGCTAAAGCAGAAGGTAAGAGATAAAACACATTTAATTAATTATTAATCAATTATCCTAACTAATTAATTATTAAATAAATGAAATATTTATTATTAAATGTTTAACTAGTTTCAAATATCAGTAGTGACTTTATTATATTGTTATTGTGTTATATTCGATACATCAATTATTTTATTTATTTAATAGTAACATTTAATTAATATGTTAATTATATTTTATTTAATACAGTAATAAATATATAATATGCATATCATAAAAGGCATTACTGATATATACAAACTAGTTAAATACAAGGTAATTTGGGAATGAAGGAAATAGCTCAGCAGCTAAGCAAAGGCTAGAGGGTGCCTGACTTTCATATTAATGGAAAACAGACTCCCCATTGTTGATGTAAGGAGGGAGGGAGTTCTAGGCATATTGTATGGCCATGGCAAAAGTCATGGGCAGGAGGCAAAATATCTTATGTGAAGAAGAGAAGGAAAGCCAGCTTGGTTATTTTACAGAATGCGGGAGGAAGAGTAATTGTCAATGAAACTAAAAAGATCAGTTGGAATCAGGATGTGAAGAGTTTTTCAAGAAAAACAAAGGAGTTTATACTTTATCCTAGAGGTATTAGAGTTGGGGAATGGTACAGTCAGACATGCACTTCTGGAAAATTACTTTATCAGAAGTGTGTTGGACTAGAGTGAGAAGAGATTTGAAGCAGAGGAACCAAATTAGCAGGCTGCTGTAATAATCTAGGTGAGGCATGATCAAGGTCAAGGCAGTTGGATGGATGGAGGAAAGGGGTTGGATGAGATGAATGTTATAGAGGAACAAACAGCAAGATTTAGCAACTGACTGGTTATGAGTTAAGGTGAGTTAAGGAGCAAAAGATAATGCTGAGGTTATGAACCTAGTAGACTAGAAGGATGATGCTCTTTTGACAGAAATAGGGGAATATGGAAGAAAGGAGCATTTAAAATAGGATAGATAATGAGTTTTTTTTTTAAATTTAAGATGTAAATATCCAGTTTAAATTGCCTAGGTCACCTACATAGAAATGATAGTAAAACCCGTGATAATTGATAAATATTATATGTGTGTGTGTGTAATGATTAAAATTCTCTAGAGGCCATATCTTAATTGTATAATTACTATATGCTAAAGAGCGAAAAGTGAGAGAGAGAGAGAAAGAGATGAGTAACGCTGGCTCCTGAGTCTCTGGCTCCAAGAAAAAGGGACCAACTTCCTGTCCTCTTCCTTCAGCTCTAACATTGTATTATTCATGTTATCTTTTATCTAAAATGATGAACAATACAAGGTCAAGGAAAGATCTTTAGGATTTTTTTTCACCAGGGACCTCCATCTATATTAATATAGACCCTAGTAAATGACTACTTTTTGGGCTAAACAATTAATTTAATCCCAAATGTACCCAATACATTATCATCTAGTTTATTTCTCTGCATTATATAATCACATTATGAGACACTTTCTCAACTGCTTGCAGGAATTGTGCTTAAAACATATCCTAGATCTCTGAGTTCAGTTAACCTTGAGGGAAAAAATAAATACAAATTAATCTGGCATAGATTATTTCTGTTGGGGTCAAGGTGACTTCTTGTGATCACTGCTTCCTTTCCAAGTGTATATAAAACATTTTTTAAATAATGTATTCTAGAATTTTGCCAGTTAAAATCAGTCTTGTGTAATATTGTTTGCAGGTTCTGTTCTTTTCCCTTCTTTGGAAATTAGGACATTTGCCCTTTACAGTTTTGTGGCACTTCTGTTCATCACAATCATAGATATAACTTAGCAATCCATTTCTGCCAGCTCTTTTAGTGCTTTGGGATGTAGTTCATCAGGGTGTGATACCTTGGACTCATTGAAGCAACTGGATGTGCTTTAATCATCTTTTGTTTATCTCAGATTTCTACTCTCTGATAATCATTTTTATTCTATTCTTTCATGACTGAAGAGCATTCATTTTGGAAGAGAAAAGAATCAATTAAGAGTTTTTTCTTATAGAAACAATGTCTTCCTTCACAACATGACAAACATGGAAATATATGTTATATTATATAGCACATTTATAGTTTCTTGTTATTTATTATTATGCAAAGTTTATTACCTGCTGTCTCTGGAAAAGGGAAAGAAAAGGGAGGAAGAGGCCTTGGATACCAAAACATCAGAAAACAATTATGAAAATTGTATTGATGTATAAAAAATTTTGAATTTAATTTTTAAAAAAGAATTGAATATTGTTCATTCTTTTTACTGACATCTTTTATCATCATCCATTTCATTATAATTATTATACCTCTTCCTCCATTGATACCCTTTTTCTCTAAGCTCTTAAAATCATCATAGATTTTTTAAAAACACATTTTTGTTGTGCATTTGTATGTATCTATCCTTATATCTTCTGTCTTTTTTAATTAATTCTTTTCATTTAATGAAAATCTTCTTTATTATCCCTGTCACCTACATCCACCATTAAAAAAGTAAGAAAAAACAAAGCCCTTGCAACAAATATGTATAGTTAAGCAAAACAAATCCCTATATTGTTTATCTAAACATATCTTGTTAAAAATGTGTTAGCTGTTGGTGAGTTTCCACATGCTTCTCTTCAGACAATTTTGGTTTTGTATTCAGAATCTAATTCTTGATGACTGACTTCCCCATCTTATATTTTCTTCAAATCCTATGAAAGACACTCTCTAAAATCTAGAGAACATTGTCAGGCTTAATATCCCTTTCCTCTGTTCCCAAACTCCATTGACATGGTAGTTTCTTGCTTCCAAAGTTCTTGTTATTTCTACTTCAGCAATCAATTCCTTCTTATTGCTCAGAATCAGGTCCAGGATAGTACAGTTTGCCTTTAAAGAATGAGATTACATTAAGACAAGCCACAGATTTATTAGCTGCTCTGCTTTGTCCCAGAAGAACTCTAGAAATAGATAGCTGATAGATGAAGTCTTTCAGCATTACAATATCATACATCCATGCCAGGTTTGAGAATTTGTTTGCCCACACACATCCTTTTGTATAGGTGGTCTGTAGTATATACCAATAGTAACATGACCTCTCTTTTTCTGCTGATTTTTATCTAAATATTTTTTCTACTATGTTTTTCTTCTCTGATTCCTAGATTTTCTCAGATATTGAGATATTTTTTAAACCCTTATCTTCTATCTTAGAATTGATACTAAGTATCAGTTTCAAAGCAGACAAGCAGTAAGTGCTAGACAAGTGGAGTTAAGAGACTTGCCCAGGATCACACAGCTAGGACATATCTGAGGTCAGATTTGAACTCAAGACCTTCCATCTTTGGACCTGGCTTTCTAAATACACTGAGTCATCTAGCTGCACCATGTATATTCTTTTTTTTTTTTTTTTAATCCCTTGCCTTCTGCCTTGGAATCAATTGATTCCATATATTCTTAATGTTAGTCTATGATAGGCTCCACCTCTCATAGTCCATTTGAATAAAGTATAACCTTTTATAGACAAATTGTAGTCACAAATCTCAGTTCTCAGTGATACTTTTGAGCTTAAATTTGTCTCCTCTCATTTTTTTTTTTTTTTTATCCTGGGACTCCATTCTAGGAGCATAGGGCCACAACCAGTAGGCAATGGGTCACACAGTCACTCAGGGTCACCCAGTTGGGAAGTGTCTGAGCCCGGATTTGAACCTAGGACCTCTTGTCTCTAGACCTGGCTCTCAATCCACTGAGCTAGCCCAGCTGCCCCTACTTTAGGTTGCAGTTTCTTTAGCAGATGTAGTTTTTACAGGGTGGGGTTGCTAGCCCCACGCCCAACCCTCCTCCTTTTTCATCCGGGCTAGGGACCATCCTCTTTTTCTTTAAGCAACAATTTCCTAAAATTTATGAACAGCAACTAGATTTTGAGAAAACTAACTTTACACTGTCAGTGCAATCAATTAAACAATCAATAGGCAGCCCCTACTATGTGCCACGCATTGTGCTTGGGAGCTAGACACGAGTACAAAACAGGACAGTCTGGCCTTCAAGAATCCAGGAACTTCATTAGGGCTTTTGTTAAGAAATAAGATAACCATAAATCAGGTGAATAAACAAATGCTAAAAGCATCTTTGAATTTCTGTGGCAGAAATAGTCAGAGATGGAAAACAAGCTGCCAGCAGCACAACAGGAGACAAGGCTCTTGATCAGCGGGTGATTCTTAAAGGTAGCACTAGTAGACAAATGAAATACCTTCACCTAAATTCTTGAGCAATTTTCCATGCAACAAGAAGTGTTCAAGGACAATGAAAGTCACAGCAATATGGTGTTCAGACCAATGGATTTGAACACTGATTTCATTGCCATTTTTAGAACACTCAAGTGACGATTTCCCCCTCCCTCCTCCCAACATCTCTCTGTTCAGTAAGATGGAGTATAGTTTCAAATAGGGATTTAAAAATAAGAGAAGGCAAAATAACTTTTTCAAGGATGTGATGAGGTAGAAGCTACGAAAGGAAAACCACTGAAGCAAACTATAGAAATTGCTTTTTCTGTGACACTCAAAACAAAGGAATATATAGAAAGCCATTCTGAATAATCTCCTATTCGCCACAGAAACTAAGGGAGGAGAGAGGATTTCAAGAAGAAGGGAGAAGTCAATAGAATTCAGTGCTGCACAGAGGCCAAGAAGGATAGAGGGCTGAGAAAAGGTCTTTAGAGGTATAATGGTGACCTTCAAGAGGGCATTTTCAGTAGAATCATGGAAGCAGAAGGCAGATAATGAGAGACTGAGAAGTGGGAGGTAATGTCGAGGTGACTTTGGAGGAGAAAGTAAAGAGCTAGAGCTAGATTAGGTAGATAGAGGATATTTTTAAATAGTAAGAATTAACATTTCAGAGGTAGCCAAGCATAGAGGATAGAGATCCAGGCAAGAAAAAAGTTCAGTTCTCACCTCTGTTGTATACTGACAATATGATATGGGCAAATGATTCAACCCGTCAGTGCATCTGGCTACTCTTTGAAAACAGAGATTCTTTTTTTTTTTTTTTTAAACCCTTACCGTTTGTCTTGAAGTCAATACTGTGTATTGGCTCCAAGGTAGAAAAGGGTTAAGGGTAGGTAATGGGGGTCAAGTGACTTGCCCAGGGTCACACAGCTAGGAAGTGTCTGAGGCCATATTTGAACCTAGGACCTCCCAGCTCTAGGACTGGCTCTCAATCCACTGAGCCACCCAGCTGCCCTCAAAACAGAGATTCTTAAACTGGAGTTTGTGAACTTAAAAACAATCTTAACCATGCCTAAATCCAGTTATCAATTTCTTGGGTAACCTGCTATATTTTATTTGGCATTTTAAAATATTGTTCTGAGAAGGAGTAGATGTGACAGTCTTTACCAGACTGTCAAAAGTATCCAGGACACACAAAGGGTTAAGATTTCTGGGTCAGACTCTAACTTACAGAGCAGATAGCAACCTGCAATGACTGAAGGGTTTTCTTTACCAGGGGTTCCTCACCAATGAAATCACAGTTTTTATCTATTAAAAATAGTCTAAATAAGGTAAGATACTAGGTGCAAGCATCTTGATCAGGTTTGTTTTTCCCTGCCTTCTGGGATTTTGCTAAGTGTAAGGCCTTATGTGGAGACAAAGTAACAGTGTCTACGGCTCCCTAGAATGACTAACAAATGGTAGATAGCATAATTCAGGTCAATGAAACATCCTCTTTTAGGAGAATTTTAAAGTGGTACCTCCTAGAAACATTGAATGAAAACTGAAAAGGGATATGTACTATTGCCTCATGAAGGAAGTTGGGACAGCTGAACTGCGGGGATGGCAAGCAGCAGTAATAGCCCTGAGAACTGTGCCTAAGCCTTTATGTATGTGGGTGGAAGGGAGGAGGAGAGGATACTTATTGTACATGGACCTGGGAATTTAATAAGCTGTTTTTGTTAGGCAATTTTTCCTGACCTTAGGCCTATATCTTCCTCCGCTATTTGTGCCCATTGCCTCCACTTCTGTCCTAAGGGGCAAACAGAATCTAGTCCCTCCTCCATGTGATGACCCTTCAAATTCTTAAAGATAGCCATCATGTTCCCCCTGAGTCTTCTCCTCTCTGAGAATAAACACACCAAGTCTCATATGATATATGTGAACCCAAGGTCCAGGAGAGACAGACAGACAGACACAGAGATGGAGACACAGAGAGACACAGAGAGAGACAGAGACAGAGATGGAGGCAGAGAGACAGAGACAGGGAGGAGAGGAGGGAAAAGAGACAGATGGAGAGGGAGAGGGACAGAAAGACAGAAAGACAGAGAGAGATAGACAAATAGGCACAGACAGAGAGAGACAGGCAGAGAGAAAGAGAAAGAGAAAGAGACAGAGAGAGATTGGGAAGAGTCAGAGAGAGACAGGGAGGAAGGGAGGGGAAAGAGACAGATGGAGAGGGAAAGGGACAGAGAGACAGAAAGACAGAGACAAACAAATAGACACAGAGAGAAAGGCAGAGAGAAAGAGACTGAGAAATTGAGAGAAAGAGAGAATCAACTTGATAAGGTCTTTTGGCAGTAGAGTAATGGGACCTTGTTCTAGAATATCTTTGCCTATGACAGCATTCTGTGTCTCTCTGCTCCCTGAGCCATGTGAGTTGCTTAAGTGTGTAGGGGCACAAGAACTCTGGGTTGGGGGAAAGTTGAGCAGTAATGATGACTTTCTCAAGTCCAACCATGCCTTTATTAGTCCAGTCAATCTGCATTTATTAAGCACTCCATCCTAATGTCAGAGATTGAGGCACACTGACAGGCAGAAGAAGCTGTACGACTCTGATCCAGAGGGAGCCTCACTGCCCATCGTTCCTTCCTGTTGTGCTTTTCTTTAAGAGTGTACATTGGGGGGTAGCTGGTTGGCTCAGTGGATTGAGAGCCAGGCCTAGAGACAGGAGGTCCTAGGTTCAAATATGGCCTCAGACACTTCCTAGCTGTGTGACCCTGGGCAAGTCACTTGATCCCCATTACCTTACCACTCTTCTGCCTTGTCAATACACAGTATTGACTCCAAGACGGAAGGTAAGGGTTTAAGAAAAAAAAAAGAGTGTATATTGCATCTATAACTCAACCAACCATATCCTGCATAATGAGTGCTGCTCCTACATATTGGTGGAACTGATGCCAAAACAATTTTTGATGCTATTAGAAACATCTAGTATTCATCTCAGTTGCTTGTCTGGTGAGCAAGTGCAGACACCATACACATGATTCTTCAGCATCTGCCCAGGCAATTGTGAAAGGAGAGGAGACATCTGCTGTTTATAGGTACTTAACTGGAATAAGAGACCTGATGAGAAAATGTTATCCAGGGAGAGATGTTCTTGATCTTTTTATGAAATTAGCTCAGCTCTTCTAATCTTTGTTGATATATTGCCATCTAGGAAGCAAGGAACAAACGTGTACCAGATGATCTTGACATGATAGTTTCTGTTGGTGCATTGTCCCCAATGAGATTGATTTTGTTATACAGTTAGACTCAGGAGGGTAATTGATTATGAGTTGATGGTTTGAAATCAGAACATATATTTCTGAGAGAAATACATTTCCCCAAAAACTTTTGGAGAAGAAAAGATTATTTTTCACCTGGGTTTAGAATTTTCAGTGGAAGGATATAAATATACTGGAGTGTGTTCCCTATCAAAAGTTGCTGACACCTTGAAATTTGCTTCCCAATTGGTTCTCCATGCAAGATTTCTTATTCAAGGAAATCAGCACAATGAAAAGGACACACTAGATGTGGGCTTAGGACTCTTTGATTCCAATACCAGCCCCCAAACTGACTTTTCTTGTGTCCTTGGGTAAGTCACTAAATTTCTGTGCCTCAGTTCTGTATTGGTCCTATTCAAGGAAAGTGAGAACTGCTTTCTCTGTCTCACTGAGATAGGATCAGAATGAAAAGCATACCATGTGAAGTGTTTCTAGCTCTTTGAAAAATATCAGGAGTATTATTTTATGCCTGATGTATGTGTTAAGTTTTTAAATTTTATGCCACCTAATATGAACCTAGGAGAGATAGTGTGGTATGATTTTTATAGAAAGAGTCAGGAAGATAGAGGTTCTGGCTAAAGAACTCTGGGCAGATGACCTAAACCAGTGATGGTGAACCTTTTAGAACCTTTTAGAGACCACCTGCCATGCCCTGCCCCCCTGCGCCCCCCCCCATGCAATGCTCCCACCCTTGTTGAGGGGAGGGCCAGGCTCCCAGCTGGCTCATGCCCCAGGGGAAGCCACCTCTTGTCGCCATGGAGGCCAGCTGCTACATCCAGTTGCACTGGGGGTTGAATGAGGGGGCTGCTTCTAGGCTTCCCTCAGCTGGAGAAGACTAGTAGGATCCGGAAGGTGGGGGAAAGCTAAAGGAGGAGATGGCTTCTTATTACCACATGGGTACATGTCCTTATCCAGTCAAATGTAGCCCCACATGGCCTCTCTTGGGCTCTGTAGCAGAGATGCAACCTCAACACCTTTTATGCTGCATACATTTGCATAACAATGGTGAAACTTCCAGTTTGGGAGTTAGGCTGCCAGTTGGGTTGCCACCCATTGGGTGTGGGAGCAGGAGCAGAAGGAACTCAGTTAGCCTTTGGGGGGGGCAGGGTCACCCCCCCCCCCCAGACTGGCGACTTGTGGAAGAAAGTGGAGATCTTTTAAGGGGTGGGGCTGGGCTTAGTTGGGAGAGGAAACCCCTCCTCCTTCCCTCCCTCTGAAGTCCCTAGTTCCAGACGGGGGAGAGAGAAAGGGAGGGAGGGGGGCGGAGTAAGAGCAGAGGGGTGGGGAGGCACAATAAAGAAGGGGAGGGGAACAACTTTGCCAGGGGCAGTGGGCATGCACACAGAGATGTCTCATTGTGCCCCATTTGGCATATGTGCCATAGGTTTACCATCACAGACCTAAACTCTCTGTATTCCAGACAGTTCTCTAAAAAAATAAATTTGGTGGGTGAGGTGGTTTTTTCTTTACACTTTTGTCTAGATATGTATTTTGTTGGCCAAGGAACCTCTAGGAAGTTCTAGGTAGTTACTCTACCAATGCAGATCAGCAACTTGTATTAAGAATTGCTCTTGAAAGGGGCAGCTGGGTAGCTCAGTGGAGTGAGAGCCAGGCCTGGAGACAAGAGGTCCTAGATTCAAACCCGGCCTCAAAAAAAAAAAAAAGAATTGCTCTTGAAGCCACTAAAAAGCTAAATGACTTGCTCAGGGCCCTACAGTCACTATGTGACAAAACTAAAACTTGACCATGGTTTTCCTGCTGCCTAAGTGTCTAATTTCCAGAACAGTTGTTCATTGAATGGATGGAAAGAGATTCCTCACCAGGATTTCTTTAAACTAATGAAATCCTAGATCTAAACCCCCCCCCCAAAAAAATCAGAATAAACTCTCCCATATAGTCTTATATATCTGGAAGAGACCTCAGAGGCCTTAATAATCAATTGATCAGTCAATCAAAAATATTTTTAAGTGCCTACTTTCTTCCAATCACTTTCCTAAGCACACAATAGTCAAAACTCTTCATTTTATAGATGAAACTGAAGCGTAGGGAAATTGTGGCTTCCCCAAAGACACATAAGGGACAGAATTTAAACATTCTCAGATTCCAAAGGAGTTATATATGCAGAATGGTGGTGTTTCTGGTCAACCTTCTAGTCCTCCTAATACTGGCAATGTTGCTGAACTTTCACACAAGGGAAATAATGGCAAAAAAGGTAAATCTAAGGCTGAGTTAGAACAGGCACAGGACAAGGGTGATAAACCCATTAATCTTTTTCCCCTTCGTGAACTTCGGATTGTACATGATGATGGCATTTTCCATGTGAGGCAGCACATTAGGTTTAGGACAGAGGATGTAGAAAATTTAAAAAGGAAGATCCCCAATTTCCATGATGATCCTGGGAAATTTGTTAAGATCTTTAAGGCATTTATCAAAGCCCATAATCCTGACTTTGAGGATTACTGGTATGTGTTGGAGGAGATCTTGTCAAATCATGATAGGGCCAAGTTTCTTGAGGAGATCAGGAACACAGAGGGGATGACACCATGGCCAGTAGCCTGGGAGGAACTGGACCTCAATTCAGTTCCAATATACTGAATGTTAAAGCAGGCTAGAAAGTCATTAATAAAAATCATGGAGAAACACTCTAAGCGTCCAAACTCATGGTCTAAATTCTGTACGAATCAGGCAGACTGCATAAGAGACCCCAGCAACATTCCTAGATTGAATTATTGAGGCAGCTGAGATGTATCTGGGTATGAATGTCTCAGAGGTTACCACCGTGGACCACGTAAAAAGAATACTTGTTAGGAATGCTGTTCCCCAGGTTAAGAAGTTCTTTACAGATAATTACCCGGATCGGCATCTTCTGAGCCTGGATGAGTTAAAACAGAAAGCCACTTATGTGTTCGCACAGGAGAAAGAAAGGGGAAGTGATGAAAAAGATACCATAATTGAAAGCCTTAGGAAACAGCTAAGGGAGGCAAATTCTAGAGCCAATGAGAAGGAGATGAATGAAATTAAGGTGGTGGCAGCGTTAAGGGCAGCTGAGAAGAAGAATGCCAATAATTATAAGACCAGTGGTAATACAAACACAAGAAATCAGAGACAGAAATCCTGCTATGTTTGTGGCCAAATTGGACATTTTGCAAGGGAATGTAGATATAGAAGATCATATGGGCAGAGGTACAACAATAACAATGGATTTAATCGGTTTAATAATAATTATGTTTATAGGGGAAATACCTGGAATAATGGCTTTAATTATGGGAATGGATAGTAAAATGTGTTCCAATGCCAGAATGCATGCTGCCAAGGTGCTCAAGCTCTTAATTTGGCATCAATGCAGGATTATATACGGGCCGGAAACAAGCTGAAATACAGCCATATTGTACAGGGGAATGTTAATAATGGTAACATGAATGGAGGGACAGCTTCATTATGAAGGTGTGCCCAAAATTCAGAAGTGATTAATCAAGGTAATGGGACTAAAGTGAATGTTGATGAAATTGTACGTGTTAAAGATAATGATGATATAATTGTGAATAATGGAAATGGTGTACTTGGTGTTAATATTTATTTAATTGGTGATAATAAGAATTTGATTAATAATGGTGAGGAGTTGATCAGTGTTAATTTAAATGGAATCAATGATAGTTTAATCAATGTGAATGATAATTTGATGAGAATGATAATTTGAATGGTGTTAATGTTAAATTATCTGAATTAACTGCTGGTAATGGTGTAAATAGTACTTTAACCAATGATAATGGTAATTTACTCACTAGTAGTAGTAATTTGATTAGTGTTGTAAATAATTGTGAGAAAAAGAAAAATAGTGTTGTAAATGGTGTTAGAAATTCTAGTAAGTGTGGAATTAAGAAGAATAATAGAAATTGTGATTTGATTAAGGATAATTTGTTTGTAAATAAGAACAATGATACCAGAATAGAGGTGAAAAAGACCAAAGGTGTAAAATCCTAGGAAAATTCTGTAATTCAAGACAATGTTAACTTGAATGGACAGGAAATGGCTAAGCTATGTTCTGATGTTACTGTTTTAGCTCCTGTGCTGGAAACTTTCCAACCTCCCAATAGTACTGAACCATATGTGTCTGTGACTATTGGGGATCAGATTTACAACCTTCTTGTAGATACCGGAGCAAGTAAATCCGTTTTGCAAAGCTTTCCTGAGAATTGTAGAGTTGTTGATACAATGGATGTCATTGGTGCTAAAGGTGTGACTCAGAAAGTAGCTAAATTGCAACCAAAAATGGTAACCCTAGGACCCCTTTCAGTAGAACATGCATTTTTGTGTATTCCAGAATGTCCAATGAATCTTTTGGGAAGGGATTTGTTGTGTAAATTATGGGCTACTATCCACTGTACTGAATCTGGTGATATTTCTTTGCATCTCCCAGAGGAATCTTTGAAGGCCTTTCCATTGCTTTTCTTAGATTCCAGCAGTACAGAGGATGACTATCTATCCAATACCTGAGGATATACCTAAGGATTTGTGGTCAAGATCATCCACAGATGTTGGGTTGCTAAAATCAGCTACTCCAGTCAGGGTGAGGACAAAGGAAGGACTAGTTCCTTGTGTGCCTCAGTATCCCTTGACTAAGAAGGCAACAGATGGTATTCGCCCGATTATTGAGTTCCTAATCCAACAAGGGATAATAATACCATGATTTTCTGAGTACAATACAGCAATTTTGCCTATAAAGAAGCCAAAACCGGATGAAAATGGCCGACCTGTTTACCGATTTATTCAAGATCTAAGAGTGGTAAATGATTATGTCATCAAAAGACATCCCGTTGTTCCAAGTCCAGCTGCTATAATTTCTTCCATTACAAGTCAGGCTAGATATTTCACCGTGGTAGATTTATGTTCTGCATTTTTCTCGATACCAATTCACAAGGATTCTCAAAAGATCTTTGCTTTCACTTGGGAGAAGACCAATTAGACATGGATTCGTCTCCCACAGGGGTATACCAACTCACCTTCCCAGTTCTCTCAAATTCTAAATTGAGATCTAAAAATGATTAAATTTAAAGAGAGTAAATTGGTGCATTTTGTGGATGATATTCTTTTGGCATCCCCAAATGCAAAAGTGTGTCTTAGGGATAGCAAGATTCTTTTGATTGAATTATATAAATGAGGACATAAAATCTCCAGGGTAAAATTACAATTTGTATTGCTGCGGGTGCAATATCTCGGATTCGTGTTGTCAGAGGGTTCCAGGAATATTACACAAAAGAGAATAGCTGACATACAGAAATTGAGTATACCTAAAACTAAAAAACAACTTAGAGCTATTCTTGGAACTACTGGTTTCTGTAGACAATGGATTCCTGGATATAGTGAGATCACCAACTGTTTAACAGATCTGACCAGGAATACAGAGCCAGAACCTCTGAAATTAAAACCTGAACATTGCTTAGCCTTGGATAAGCTCAAAGAAGCCATTCTATCTGCACCTGCATTAGGAATCCCAGACTATGAGAAATCTTTTCAGCTGTTTGTCAACAAAACAAAAGGTATAGCTTCTGGTGTGTTGACACAGACTCTAGGACAAAGTTATCATCCAATTGGGAATTATAGCTTTCAATTAGATCCAATAGCTGCGGGGACAGTACCCTGTCTAAGGGGGGTAGCAGCAGCATCTGTGTTAGTCCAGAAGTCAGCTGATCTAGTTTTGGCATGTTCTTTAACGGTCTATTGTTCACATCAGATAGAAGCACTTATGAGGAAGTTTCGTACTCAAACATATTTAGACCAACGAATATATAAGTATGAAATTATTCTCTTAGGTAGTGAGAACATTCAGTTGAAGAGATGTAGCATACTTACTCCAGCTACTCTTCTTCCTGATTTACCAAAGAACGGTGAGCCATTGCATGAATGTGTTGAGGTAGTAGATCTTGTGGATATGCCTAGGATGGATTTAAAAGACACTCCACTTGAGAATCCAGACTTGGTGTTATTCACAGATGGATCATCATATTTATGTAATGGAATCAGATGTACTGGTGCTGCAGTTGTCACAGAATTTGAGACACTGTGGTATGGCTCACTACCTAGTAATCTTAGTGCTCAGGGTGTGGAATTAGTGGCATTGAAGAAAGCATGTCTTCTAGCTGAAGGTAAAAGTGTAAATATTTACACAGACTCTTGGTATATATTTTCTGTTTGCCATGCAACAGGAATGATCTGGAACCAATGAGGTTTTATTACTGCATCGGGAAAACCAATAGCTCATGCAGGAATAATAACTGAGTTGTTAGAGCAATCCAAAAGCTAAAATAGCTGGTGGTAATTCATTGTTGGGGTCATATTCATGTAAATATGAATAAAAATATGAAAAAATATGAAAAAAAATAAATATGTAAACTCACATATCCCAAAATGGAAGGATAAATTTGGAGCTAGGAAAGAACATGGGATATGGCTTACTGATACAGGAAAACCATTGTTACTGAAAGATTTGTATACCTATTTGTGTCAAGCCATCCAAACAAAAGATCATTTTGGTATACAAGCTGTTGTGGATTCCATCAAGAGACAATGGGTTGCTCCTGGAATAAGTACTGTTGCAAATAAGATCTGTAATAGTTGTTCAGTCTGCCAAAAGTTCAATCAAAGTGCATTCAGAAAAAAAGGTTTGGGTGGTAGGACTTTAGCATGTTGTCCATTTGAGAGTTTACAGATTGATTATATCTGTATGCCTAAAGCTGGAAGATACAAGTATTGTCTTATGATAATTGATAGACTAAATGGCCTGAAGATTTTCCATCAAATACCAACACGACTAGTTTTGTGGTGAAAGTGTTACTCAAGGAAATTGTGCCTAGATTTAGTGTGCCTTTAACCATAGATTCGCATAAGGGATCTCATTTCTCTCAGAATGTCCTTAGAAGAGTCTATGAAAATCTAGGAATAACACCTAAATATCATGTTCCTTATCACCCACAAAGTTCAGGTCAGGTGGAGTGTATGAATCGGGAACTCAAGACTATGGTTGGAAAACTCTATGCTGAAACTCATCTCAAATGGCCAGAGATTTTTCCCATAGCTTTGTTTTACCTACATATGAGACCAAGAGTGGATCTGCATATATCATCATATGAGATGCTCTTTGGACATGCTCCACTGCAAGCAAAAACTTGTAAGGCTGTTTATGCATCACTCTTAGGAGGTGATTGCCAAATTGCTTCATATTTAGTGCTTTACAGCAGAGGCTAAGAGAATTACAAGATATGGGAGTATTAATTCAATCTGGTCCATTGGATTATTCTCTTCATAATTTTCAACCAAGTGATATGGTCTATGTGAAAAATTTTGCCAAAACATTGGCAACAGAACAAAATTGGGTAGGTCCTTATACAGTTGTATTAGTTTCACCATCTTCTGTAAAAGTTTTAGGTAGAGATTCATGGTATCATTGTTCTCATATTAAATTAGCACATGGAATAGATAATGAAAATGTAGAGATTATAGAAGAAGAAGAAGAAGAAGAAGAAGAAGAAGAAGAAGAAGAAGAAGAAGAAGAAATTGTGTAATTTGAGGTCTTCAGTCAATTAGAGTCTGCAGTCAGAAAGTTCAGTAAGGAGAGGACCATTCCAGTGGAAGAAGACATTTGGATGGAAAAGGACATGGATGAAGAGGATTCAGGATACAGGATTTATGGACTTTGTATTTAGACTGATGAACTTATGAATTGAACTGATAAAAACTTCATTTTCAAGGATTTTCTTAAAGAAGAGGATTAATCATGGACAATTTGGATTAAATGGTTTGAAAGTATTTTGGGTAATGTAAATAGTATCACTACATACTCATATGCATCCAACATTGCACATAAAACTATCAAGAACTTCAATGGAGAAGAGATGAGGAGAAAAGGAGAGAGGAGGAGATTTCTTTGAGGAATGGAATATCATAAGGAGAAAGGAGATCTGCAGGAGATCTGGAGTTTTGGTAGGTATCACACATCCATCAGTAACATGTTGCAACACAATATAGCAAAGAAACAACATAACAAATCAGATACATATGACACAAACATGTTAGGATACGTTGTGTTCCTTCTGGAATGAAACAATGTATAAATACTAACAAAATTAGAATTGGCTATAGGATAAGTAAGTATTAACAAAGGAAGGATAGTTACTAACAAAGATTAGCTAGTTATTTAGGTAGATGTAGCTAGACTGATACACTAATATCATAGGGATAGTTTAGAATAGCTTAGTGAAATAGATATAGTATTAGATTAGATTAGAGGATAAGATAAGGTACTAATGTACATTACAGTGCAGATACAACAAACATAACAAAATTGCATTACATGAAGAACATATAACATACTACAGATCACATATCACTAATTAATGTAAATAGTTGTGTAAATAGTATGTGTATATTGTAGATTGTATTTTAGTGTAAGTATTGTATATATGTAAAGGGTGTACATATGTATATTTGATATGTATGTGTTATATGTACATGTATGTATACATGTATCTCATTTATGTATATGTCGTGTATATATTGTGTGTATTTATCATGTATATATGTATATAACTATAAATTCTGTGAATGCTTTGGTATAATTGAGTTGCAAACATTTAAATGTAATTTGCATGAATAAGTTTAATGTTTTGTTTTAATTTTGATGTAAAGACTTATGCAATGATGTGTTAAAGTGTATTTTTCAAAGTTGTTTGCATTTATTAGTTGGTAGGATATTTCTGTATTAGAATAGGAGTTGTGTTTGATGTTCGTTTTGACTTTTGTGTTGATATTTCATATTTGCTGTTGATTTTGTTGGGAAATTTTGGCATTGTTACTTGTTGTTTTATGCTTTGAGCTATGTAACTGTTCAATATATTTATCCTCTTACCTTTCCTTGTTGAAATCCCTAGTGTAGGGTAGAGTAGGATAGTGTTAGATAGAATAGAGTTAGTGTAGGTTGTTTGTTATTTTGGGTTAGAATTTTAGTTTAGTTTGTAATGCACAAACACCAAAATTTTGTTAATTTTGGCTTTGTGCAAAGGGGGGGAACTGTTGTAAGGATTATTTAGGTATTAGTTTATACATAGTTAATGTGGACCTAGCAGGAAGGGCTGGAGAATTCCAAGATGGAATGGGGAAGCAGGAAGTTGCTTGCACTCTCTGAGAGGGACTCCATGGTGGGAGTTACAAGCAGCAACTGATTCCCTGGGAGACCTCAGAGCTTGTGGAGTTGCACGCTGATTCCCTGGGATCCTGGAGTGTGGTGAAGGTTGGAAGTAGAGGACATCTATCCTGCACAATAGCACTGAGTAGGGAGTGATCTGCGATCTGGTGGACAGCTTGCAGGCTCCTCAACCTACTGGGCTGCTTTGGACCATCAGTTCTGGAGGAGTTGGTTCCTGGCATCCTGAAAACATCTCTGGACTCTACTATGAGGATTCCCACTCCAGTCCTGTTATTCTCTGGGCCCTGCTTGGCTTAGGTCTTAGTTTAGTGTAGTCAAGTCCTTCCCCGACCCTGTGGTTTGCCCTTAGCTTGTAAATGTAGAATCCCTTATTCCCATCCTTTATTATTGTTTCTCCCAATTAAACTGCTATAAACATTTACCTTTTGCCTGCTGGTTCCACAGGCCCTTGCCTAGGTGGGCTGAGTGACTATTGGGCCTAACTGCCATTCCTGTTGACAGTTAACTCCTTGGCAGTAAACCCTGGTCTCCCTATCCTGTTTTGTCCATCTAACATTCCTGTCTCTCTCATCCCAGTATGAACCTACAAATAATAAAATTAATATCCCTCCAATCCTCTACTACAACTGCTGGACACTGGATCCCTCAAAGATTATTATTATTATTTTAAAATCCTTATCTTTTGTCTTAATATTAATTCTAAGGCAGAAGAATGGCAAGGTCTACACAACTGCAGTTAAGTGACTTGTCCAGGGTCATACTGCTAGGAACTGTCTGAGGTTGGATTTGAACTCAGGACTTCCCATCTCTAGATCCTTATTCACAGATTATTAAAGTTTGGATGGACTTTAGAAATCACCACTCCAAACCCCTCATTTTATATGTTAGGAAATTAACACTCAGAAAAATGAAATTATTTTCTCCAAGTACTACACACAATGAATTATTGGCAGAGCTGGGAGTAGAACCCATGTCTCCTGATTTCTCAAATCAGTGGAGCACATGATCCTCTTGATCTTTGACATTCCTTATCATTTTATTTTGTTTTCGGTGAGTATATTCAGGATTACACTCTCTTTCCTTGAAAAAGTATTGGTGACAGTCTTGGTCACTTGAAAATAGATGGCTCCTTCCTTCAACTTGCTGAGAAACCCCAACTCTCTCTGGTGGGGATGAAACACTAGGAAGGCTCCAGCCTTCCTGGCCTTGAAGGAAAGGTGTGTTAACCTTCTTTTGGTTCTTTAACTCTGTTGCATTGTTTTCATCAACATAGAACAGCTGCTACCAAGTCCCCAAGGACTCACACAGTGGTACACAAAGGCCTCTGAGCACTGCCAACTGTTTGTCACTTTAAAAGATCAAGAATAAAAAGAGCTTTTGTTCATTCTGAGCTGAATTCACTTCCAAAAGCACCCTTTGTGAACCAAGGGGACTAGAGGTCCACAAGATTAGGTGGTTTCTGTACAAGTAGCCCATCAATCCAATCCAACACACACTTTCCCAGATGGTCTATTGTACTTTCTCTTTGTATGTATATGGGTTTGAGGGTGGGAAGTCCATTTATATTAGTTGCAGTGCACTTAAGATGCTTTATTCATTATCGAAAGAGGAATGGCATTTCTGCTCTAATCCTACCTTCCCTACAGAGATGTCAAAATAGACTTTAACAACTACACAAAAGATATTCTTCCATGAATCATACCACTCCATTTGCACAATGCGTTCAAAATATCTCCTCCTATCAGTGTGCTCTTAACAAAGCTATTTTAAGAATCAGAAATTTAACTCAGTTCAATTTAAATTTTTTTATTAATAAATTTTATTTTACAACCTACTGTTGTGAGGGGCTATAGGTGAGCTCCTGGGGTTCAGGATGGGTACCGTTTGCGAGAATGCAAGACTCCAAAACTTAGCTTAAAAATAAAAAGAGATATTTATTAATTTAGAAGGTAGATTTTGGAAGGCCAAGAGACAGGCTCAGGTGTATGCACTGCTCCTTGAAGGGATGAATTCTGGGGGTTTTATATTCTATTTATAGCAGGTGCTACGTGACTCAAGGAGGGTATGAATTCAGGCAAAAGTGTTTAGAATGGTGTCTTATGTCCTGAAGACATGGGGTTTGGCTGGGCATAGTTTAGGGGGAAATAGATGTCCTAGATTACAACCAATGATATTGGGACATAACCAGACTATGTGTATCTGTGTTCATCTTGAAATCTTGTGGAAAATCCAAGGGAAGCCTTTGATGTACAGGGTCTTATCATGAGTCTTTGATGTTCAGGGTTAGTATTAACAAGAATGCAAGGAAGCAAAGGAATTTTCCAGCTTACAGTTTGACCTGAAGCATTTCTATAATTGGGGGGTACAAAGGAAAACCTATAGTCCCATGCCACCACCATTACATATACATATTCAAAGGCAGACATAAGAACAAAAGAAAATAAAAAAGAGAACAAACAAAATATAATAAGCAAGTTTACTAAAAAATGTGACTGTTTTTTTCAAAGTATCCAGTTTTGCAAATAATAACCCAAGGCATCCCTAATGCAATAGCATTTGTTTACAGGTTATTTAACCCAAAAATCCTATAGCAAAACATTTAATTAAGATATAAAACAATGTAACTCACAATAAGTGATCAAGTAATAGTATGACTTTTGCCTCCATAGATAAATAGATATAATCCCATTACAGGCCACAAGGGAGTTATTAGATATTTCCACTAATCCCCCTCAGTCAACTGGGAGAGGAAAAGTAGTCACTTCAGGTCTTGTGGCCTACAGTAAAAGCTTGGGGTTTGGTGCTTCATTTTGGTATTGTGGAATTCTATAAGTGTCTCTTGGGGTCGAGGCAGAATCTATGGAAATCATTATACTTTTATTCCAAAAACATCAGGATTCTGCTGGGACTCCTGCTTTGTAGATGCCATGACAGTGGAGCTGTATGTATAACCTCTTCCATCTTCCTGTTCCCTCTTGCTGAGCCACCATCTTGCTTCTCTGTCTCATCCTACTTTTGTGGCTCCATCAGTCTCATTTTTTTTATTTCCTTTTCCCCCCATGTATTTTCCCCCATCTTCTCATCCTTTTCCAAGTTTGTGCCTCCCAATGCAATCTCTTGCTAGATACAAATCTCCTGGGGCTCTGATGTATAGAGCATACTCCACTGTATAGCAGTTCTATTAACTTAACCACTTTGGGCCCCTGGAACTACTCTGGGGAGTTCCATTTAAGTCCTAGATATGTCCCTATTATAAATGATTACTTATATAATAATATACTCCTTAAATTTTTTTTAACAAAAATCTTACCTTCTGTCTTAGAATCGGTACTATGTATTGATTTCAGAAGAGCTAGACAATGGGGGTTAAGGGACTTACCCAGGGTCACAGAGCTAGGGAGCATCTGAGGCCAGATTTGAACCCAAGTCCTCCTGTCTTCAGAACTGGCTCTCAATCTGATCACCTTGTTGCTCCCAGTAATAAACTTTTGATAATACTTATTGTTAAAAGGAACAAAAGCAGCAGATAGTAACTTTAAGAAGCTCCTAACAAAGTCATTCTGTGTATTCAACATGTTGTGTTGCTATTTAACAGCATTTATAGCTATAATAAATATATGTAATGGAGTCTCTGTGTGTATGGGGGGGGGGAGGTTCTCTTTTTTTTTCTCCATTGCCTTATATGTCTTCTCATATTTATTTGAATTCTTATTGTTCATAATTTTCATAGTATAATTACATTCCTGTGTGATGATTTATTCAACATCTTCAAGAGGCTCATACTTTGTTTCTATTTTTTTGTTGTTATATAAAATGCTGCTAAGAATATTATTGTTCAAATAGATACTTTTTTCTATCAGTACTATCCTCACAGCATAAATGCAATAGTGGGATAATTCATAAACAACTTTTGTAACTTGTATAATTACATATTGCTTGCTAGAAAGATCGAACCAGTTCATAGCCCCATCCAAAACCATAATGAACAAATTTGGTGCCCATGGCAAGCAGTACTAAATGATTCCTCATATCAACTTTGTAATTTTTGATGTGAAAATGATATGCAAAGCAATTAAGTGGAGGCAGCTGGGTGGCTCAGTAGATTGAGAGTCAGGCCTAGAGATGGGAGGTCCTGGGTTAAATCTAGCCTCAGACACTTCCTAGCTGTGTGACTCTGGGCAAGTCACTTAACCCCCATTGCTTATACAAAATGTCAATAGTGAAACAAAACGAAATCAATTACAGAATAAAATCAATTTGATTTTCTCAAATTTCATTCCCCTCCTTTGATCAATGCAAGATATATCTCCCCAAAATTGCTTAGCTATAAGCTAGTTTTATAAGATTTTAAACATGGTCATTATCTTTTCTGGTACAAGTTTAGAGGAGGCATTAGCAGAGCAACTAAGGCAAAGTCAAGAGAAAAATAAGACAGAGGCCAATAAAGACTTATTTACTAAGATAGCTAATGGAACATTACTCTGCAGTCAAATGTACTCATTAGTTCTTTTTTTTTTTTTTTTTAAACCCTTAACTTCTGTGTATTAGCTCATAGGTGGAAGAGTGGTAAGGGTGGGCAATGGGGGTCAAGTGACTTGCCCAGGGTCACACAGCTGGGAAGTGTCTGAGGCCGGATTTGAACCTAGGACCTCCCATCTCTAGGCCTGACTCTCAATCCACTGAGCTACCCAGCTGCCCCCGCTCATTAGTTCTTATGTAGGCTTGTCACCATTTCTCTTGACCAGATAATGTAAGAACAACTACATTAATCATAGCATAAGCCATAGGAAGAATATCTAAAACCATGAACTAATTTTAGAGAAGAGATTTACATGCCACCATTGAAACAAAAAAACTCAGCAAAGATACTGTGAAACAAAAAGCCAGAGTAATACAATAACAGTCATATTAATTAACAAAAAATCTCCTTGTAGCTTAGGAAAGCATTACCAGTATTTTTTTTTAAAACGCTTAACTTCTGTGTATTGGCTCCTAGGTGGAAGAGTGGTAAGGATGGGAAATGGGGGGTCAAGTGACTTGCCCAGGGTCACACAGCTGGGACGTGTCTGAGACCGGATTTGAACCCAGGACCTCCTGTCTCTAGGTCTGACTCTCAATCCACTGAGCTACCCAGCTGCCCCCATTACCAGTATTTTTATTTCATCTTGGATCTTAGATATCTCACATAGGTCCCTGGAAATATCTTCTCTTGGACATATAGGTCTTGTTCTCAAGACAGCTCTGAAGAGGCTTCTCCTAAATAGATTTGCTTCTCTGGTTCCAAGTTACTTGTGGAGATTCCTGAGTAAAATTCTTGCTAAAATCAGCCATTAGGAAGATTCATTACAATTCGGTACAGCTTTCTAAATTTACTTTTCTACTAACTAGCTCATGTGGTGAAAACCAGCTCAAGCCTTGTGCTTTTGATTTTTTTTTTTTTTAATTTTAAACCCTTAACTTCTGTGTATTGACTTATAGGTGGAAGATTGGTAAGGGTAGGCAATGGGGGTCAAGTGACTTGCCCAGGGTCACACAGCTGGGAAGTGTCTGAGGCCGGATTTGAACCTAGGACCTCCTGTCTCTAGGCCTGGCTCTCACTCCACTGAGCTACCCAGCTGCCCCTGTGCTTTTGATTTTAACAATAGATCTATAAGAACATCAAATTAAGAACCTATATAGTTCACCTGAAACTTCAGAGAAGTTTGATTGGTATGCACCACTTGCTGTTTTTGACTTTATCTAAACTCTTTATGTAATATGGAAACTGCTATCAATGGACTGAAAGAAAAGGATTTTAAAAGGAATTTATGAGGATCTGGCTTGTAAAATAGACCCTTCTGATTCTTAAAATTATAAAAAAGATACTTCAAATAAGAAAAAAGTTCCACTCTCTGCAATTATCAATGCAATTTTACATGTAGAACCCTTGATCAAATTTTAAAACTTACTACTTAATAAGAAACATTTATTTGACTAAGCCAGTCATATGCATTTCTATATTCTAGTTCTTAGGAAAATAGTCTGATCTTATTGTTTTCTCAAAATTGACTACTCTATTTAAAAATGTACACCAAATATTTTTCTTAGCAGAAAAATTTTGCATATTTGTCTTACTCCCCACCCTTAGGAGGATGTTATCTTCATATCATAACTACTGAGGGAGCAGCAAACCTAAGAGCTCATTTACTTAGTTGGCTTAGGATATGAAATTGCCATCCAATTCAGACTGAAAATAGTAAGATCTTATTTACTTTCATCTTATTATAGTTGTGCTGGAGTACTACAGCAACAAGAGTCATTAATATATATATTTATGTGTATACACACACCCCCACACCCCCCCCACATATATATATGTGTGTGTGTGTGTGTATATATATATATATATATATATATATATATATATATATATATATATA
>NC_058133.1:289979839-290053241 GCF_016433145.1 Gracilinanus agilis
TATATATATATATATATATATATAAACTTTACCTGCCATGGTTAGAAAGATTTGCTCTGACTGGAAGAATCAGAGACATGGTTGTACCAGCCTCAGGATTGGTCCTCCAGGCCTAAGCCCAAGGGCATAGAATGATTCAACATTGGTATAATAGGTCAAAGCATACTTAGTTCTGTTTGATTTCAGGTAATAGTTGTAGCTATTATTGGGAACAGTCAACTGTATGGCAAAGTTCCACATTATTCACAGGCTATCACAGTCAGACTTCAGGATTAACTATATGGGACACATTCCTGTTCAATGTATACAATCACAGCCATACTGTACAATGAACATCTGTGTATATGAACTCCAGCTATCCCCAGTGATCCCCGGGGAAGGAGGGAGAGAATTTGGAATTCAAAATGAACACAAAAAATTGTTTTTACATGTAATTGGAGAAAAATAGCATGATACTGAAGCAAAACAACAACCCAACAATAGGAAATTAAGCCCTGATTTGTAGCAGCAACAACAAACATTTGGTAACTATCACTGACTGAATGGAACAAATATAAATACAAAATGGATTGTAATCTGTTCCACTTCAGGGATCACTATTCATTAAAGTAATTTTTACCCTGCAATACCTATAGATCCATTTGAGTGAAAGTTATTTTCTACCTTATTGACATGTTTCAGGCATGAACATTGAAGACTTCTAATTACATAGATATATTTTTATTTCTGCAAAAAGTATTTTATAGTTCTACTTACATAAATCTTGTGTATGTATAAGGAAAAAAAATGTAGCATGAATTTACATATCATAAAATCATCATTTTGAAGCATTCCAATTTCAATACTTGTAACTCAAGTGTCAAAGCTCATCAGTATGGGACTCTCTGTTTATTGATGGAGATCAATGTCCTATGCCTATAAGAGGGGCAATGCAGAGAAGGAAAGAGGAGAGCTTCAAAAGTATCTTCTGGTTCTTCAATCTCTCTGGTGTTTCTATTTTTCAGCTTTGAGAGAGAAGATTGGTAATGCCAAGCCCACTTCAAGTTACTGAAGGGAGGTAGACTGGGAAAAAGCAGACATGAGAAATGCTAACATTCTCCATTGTGTGAATAATCTCAGTTTACTCTGCTAGAGATTTTGGTGAATTTTCCCCTTTGGGCGAGATCTGGCACTCTCTTTTGGTCGAGCTAAGATATCTTTGTTCCTAATGGAAGAACTCCTTCATTCTGCATTTTCTGGAATATATACCTTCATTGATTTCTATTTTGTTATTAATTTGGATGAATGTATTTCTTTACTACTTTCTGTGTGTTCTTTGTGGAACTGGATTTGGTGGAAGGAAGTCGTCTTGGATACAAAGTCTCACTTTTGTGAGAATTTATTTTGCATATACCATATTAATTCTTATATTAGGACCCTAGTGTAGAAAGTCCTCCATGCATGTATATTAGGGAGAATTACTGTGTATTCTTTGTCTTGGATATGGGTCAGAAATTCCATTCAGTCTACAGCTTTTTGCCTTTTCTTTGTCTTTAGGAAACCCAAAGGGTAATACAGCAAGGTTTATTTGGAGTGAGGAAGGGGCCCAAGGCCAAGATTAGTGAAAGGATCCCCCAGGGGCCTAGAGGCGAAAGGCAACAAGGAGAAGAAATCTGAAGCCAGGAGAGGTGGCTGTGGAAACCCCTGGGGAGGGGAAGGGGGAAAGGAGTAGCAAGGTGGGGGCGGGGAATGATGCCAGTAGATGGCTACAGAATCCTAATTCAGTTGGAGGAAAAATAGGGTCTTATAGAATTGGGGAAGGAAGGGGGTATAGGGAACAAGGTAACTTGGATTAATCTCATTGGTTGTCTCTGAGGAAGCTGAACTACTTGGGTTAACTTCACTGGATGTTCCTGAGTGGGGTGAGGAGCCCCAGTCTCTAAGTGAGAAGGTGATTCTCAGTCCTGATGCTCAGCCATGCAGGACAGGCTGAGGAACAAAGTCCTGGTGTTCTGTCTGGTGACAATAGGGCAATGTTGGGGTTAGGGAGTGGGGCTTTATGTTCCCATGGTCTGCCACTTCCTTTCTTTTTTAAAAAATGGAATTTCGTTAATAAATGAAGGAGGAGGGTTAGTTAGCTGGCTCAGTGTATTGAGAGCAAAGCCTAGAAATAGGAGGTCCTGGGTTCAAATATGGTCTCAGATTTTAATTAGCTCTGTGACCCTGGGCAAGTCATTTAACCCCCATTGCCTTATCCTCGTTGCTCTTCTGACTTGGAACCAATACACAGTATTGATTCTAAAATGTAAGGGAAGGATTTTTTAAATAAATAATGAAATAAAAGGGACAAAGATTCTTTTCCAGCATTCATGCAAACTTTCACCTATTAACTGTTAAGGAAGGGAAGGGATGAAGGGTTTGATGGACCACCTCCTAATTAGGTATTCACCATCTCGGGATGTTCAAGAAGGGAACCAGCATTGGGGAAGATGGAGGCTTAGATGGAGCGAATCTTAAAACCTCTACACCCTTACACCTAGATAGAAAACAATGTACTTTGAGAAGAAAGAGGACCAAATCTAATAACTGGACAGAGTAGGGGGAACCCTACTGCAGCATAACTAAAGAGTTACGCCAAGAAAAAGGCTTCAATTCTTGAACTGTCAGGTCTGAGGGCATAGAAGGGGAATCCCAGGATCCCAGGACACCTCCCCCATGTGCTCTGCAGAGTCTCCAGCAGCCTGGGAAATCTCAGAGCTGGTCAGGAGAGAGGGCCTTGCTGGCACCTGACTTGGGGAGTTAAACACAGGCACTGGAGAGGTGACTGGAGGAGAAGACCAGAGAAACACTGCAAAAACACCTGGAAGAAGCTAAGCCAAACCCCAGATTGCAGACAGCTTGGCTTCCTCATACTGAGATAGAGAACTCAGGGCTTCAAGAGGAAAGAAAACCAGAAAAAACACAGCGGACAGGACAGAGGGACACACTGCTGGAGAGCTCAGTTCAGTGAAAAACAATCCTTCTTGTCCCCCCACGTTTTTTTGGGGGGGTTGTTTGTTTGTTTGTTTTTCCCTCCCCTCGAGGTTCTAGCCTCAGGGCAGATTAAGCAGTAAAATTATTCCAATCAATACAGGATTAATCCCAACAATTGAACAGACAAGAAGTCTTCAGAGGGCAGAGAAAGTAACCACAAGCTTCCATTGCCAGCTGAGGGAAGATCTTTCATCAAAGATCATTAAATACATCTGCTCAAACTAGCAGAACAAGGAAGGAAAAAATATGAGTAAGCAACAGAAAAAGAGAAAAGAAATGACAATTGACAGCTTCTTTCAAGGAAGTGAAAAGAGAGCAAATGAAATAGAAACAGAAGAAGATGAAGCAGTTCCAGCGAACTGGACACAGGCTTTGGAAGATCTCAAAATTCAATTAATTTAAGAATTTAAAATTCAATTAACTCAAGAACTTCAGGAACTTAAAAAGCAATCAAGAGAGGCTGAAGACAATTTGAAAAAGGAAATACATGAACTAAAACAAGAAAATAAAGTCTTAAAAGCCAGAATTGGCCAGCTTGAAAATGAAGCAAAGAAGGCAAAAGATGATCTACAAAGAAAATCAGACCAGAAAGAGAAGGACCAAAAAGCCAAGGATAAAATTCAGTCTTTAAAAAACAGAACTCAACAACTAGAAGAAAATGACTTCACAAGGCAGCAAGAATATATTAAACAAAATTTTAAAAAATGAAAAATTTGAGAAGAATATGAAACACCTCATTGATTCAACCAAAGATCTGGAAAACAGAGCTAGAAGAGACTACTTAAGAATTATTGGTTTACCAGAACATCATGATAAAAGAAAAAGTTTAGATAGCATTTTGCAAGAAATTATCAGAGAAAACTGCCCAGAAATTCTTGAACAAGAGGGAAAAGTGGAAATTGACAGAATCCACAGATCACCTCCTACATTTAATCAACAACTGACAACTTCCAGGAATACTATAGCTAAATTAAAAAACTACCAGACCAAGGAAAAAATATTACAAGCTGCTAAAAGGAAGTTATTCAAATATCAGGGAACCACAGTTAGGATAACACAGGATCTGGCTGCATCTACATTGAAGGATTGGAAGGCATGGAACACAATATTCCAGAAAGCAAGAGAACTGGGTCTACAATCAAGAATCAACTATCCAGAAAAACTAACTATATTATTGCAGGGGAAAGTATGGTCATTCAATAAAATTGAGGACTTCCAAACATTCATCAAGAAAAAACCAGACTTAAACAGAAAGTTTTCTCCCCAAACCCAGAACTCAAGAGAATCAACATAAAGTAATTAAGAGAATGGGGGGAGGAGAAAAAAATTATTTTCTTTAAGGGACACACAAATTCAATCAATTTATATCCCAAGAAGAAAAGAAGGTATTGGCAAATGTAAATTATTATTACCAACAGGGTAACTAGAAGAAGTTTACATAGAGGGAACAGGGACAAACTGTATAGGATAAAATGTCAAGTGATATATATATATAAATAAAGGCAATCATTAAAAACTATTTTGCCCAATTATATGGCAATAAATTTAGCAATCTAGATGATATGGATGAATATTTACAAAAATATAAATTGCCTATATTAACAGCACAAGAAATAGAATAATTAAATAATCCCATATCAGAAAAAGAAGTTGAACAAGCCATCAAAGAACTCCCTAAGAAAAAATCCCCGGGGCCTGATGGATTCACAAGTGAATTCTATCAAACATTCAAAGAACAATTAATCCCAATACTATACAAATTATTTGATATAATAAACAAAGAAGGAGTCTTACCAAATTCCTTTTATGACACAAATATGGTACTGATTCCAAAGCCAGGTAGATCAAAAACAGAGAAAGAAAATTACAGACCAATCTCCTTAATGAACATAGATGCAAAAATCTTAAATAGAATACTAGCAAAAAGACTCCAGCAAGTGATCAAGAGGGTTATCCATCATGATTGAGTGGGATTTATACCAGGAATGCAAGGATGGTTCAACATTAGGAAAACCATCCACATAATTGACCATATCAACAAGCAAACCAACAAAAACCACATGATTATCTCAACAGATGTTGAAAAAGCCTTTGACAAAATACAGTACCCATTCCTACTGAAAACACTAGAAATTATAGGAATAGAAGATCCTATCCTAAAAATAATAAATAGTATATATCTTAAACCATCAACAAGCATCATATGCAATGGGGATAAATTAGAAGTCTTTCCAATAAGATCAGGTGCGAAACAAGGATGGCCATTATCACCTATATTATTTAACATTGTACTAGAAACACTAGCAGTAGCAATTAGAGATGAAAAAGAAATTGAAGGTATTAAAATAGGCAATGAGGAGACTAAGCTATCACTCTTTGCAGATGATATGATGGTCTACTTAAAAAATCCTAGAGAATCAACTAAAAAGCTAGTAGAAATAATCAACAACTTTAGCAAAGTTGCACAATACAAAATAAATGCACATAAATCATCAACATTTCTATATATTTCCAACACATCACAGGTAGAAAGAGAAACACCATTTAAAATCACCCTAGACAATATAAAATACTTAGGAATCTATCTACAAAACAAACACAGGAATTATACAAACATAACTATAAAACACTTTCCAAACAAATAAAACTAGATCTAAACAATTGGAAAAACATTGAGTGCTCATGGGTAGGATGAGCTAACATAATAAAAATGACTATTCTACCCAAATTAATTTACTTATTTAGTGCCATACCTATCAAACTACCAAAAAACTTTTTTACTGAATTAGAAAAATCTATAACAAAGTTTATTTGGAAGAACAAAAGATCAAGATTATCAAGGGAAATAATGAAAAAAAAACATGAAGGAAGGTGACTTAGCAGTACCAGATATTAAGCTATGCTATAAAGCAGCAGTCATCAAAACAATATGGTGCTGGCTAAGAGATAGAAGGGAGGATCAGTGGAATAGACTTGGGGTAAGTGATGCCAGCAAAATAGTGTATGATAAACCCAAAGAGCCAAACTTTTGGGACAAAAATCCACTATTTGACAAAAACTGCTTGGAATTGGAAAACAATATGGAAGAGATTAGGCTTAGATCAACATCTCACACCCTATACCAATATCAGTTCAGATTGGGTGAAAGACTTGAATATAAAGAAGGAAACTGTAAGTAAATTAAGTGAACTCAGAATAGTATACTTGTCAGATCTCTGGGAAAAGAAAGATTTTAAAACCAACCAAGAGTTAGAAAAAAATTACAAAATGTAAAACAAATGATTTTGATTATATTAAATTAAAAAAAGGTTTTGTACAAATAAAAACAATGCATCCAAAATCAGAAGGGAAACAACAAATTGGGAAAAAAATCTTTATAACAAAAAATTCTGACAGAGGTCTAATTACTCAAATATACATGGAGCTAAATCAATTGTATAAAAAATCAAGCCATTCCCCAATTGATAAATGGGCAAGGGACATGAATAGGCAATTTTCACATAAAGAAATCAAAACTATTAATAAGCACATGAGAAAGTGTTCTAAATCTCTAATAATTAGAGAAATGCAAATAAAAACAACTCTGAGGTACCACCTCACACCTAGCTGATTGGCTAAAATGAAAGAAGGGGAGAGTAATGAATGCTGGATGGGGATGTGGCAAATTGGGACATTAATGTATTGCTGGTGGAGTTGTGAACTGATCCAACCATTCTGGGTGGCAATTTGGAACTATGCTCAAAGGGCTATAAAAGAATGCCTGCCCTTTGATCCAGTCATACCATTGTTGGGTTTGTACCCCAAAGAGATCATAGATAAACAGACTTGTACAAAAATATTTATAGCTGCACTTTTTTGTGGTAGGAAAAAACTGGAAAGTGAGGGTATACTCTTCAATTGGGGAATGGCTGAACAAATTGTGGTATATGTTGGTGATGGAATACTATTGTACTCAAAGGAATAATAAACTGGAGGAATTCCATGTGAACTGGAAAGACCTCCAGGAATTGATGCAGAGTGAGAGGAGCAGAGCCAGAAGAACACTGTACACAGAGACTGATACACTGTAGTAAAATCGAATGTAATGGATGTCTGTACTAGCAGTAATGCAATTACCCAAGACAATTCTGAGGGATTAATGGAAAAGAATGCTACCCACATTCAGAGGAAGAACTTCAGAAGAGGAAACACAGAAGAAAAACAACTGCTTGAACACTTGGGTTGATGAGAACATGATTGGGGATATAGACCCGAAAGGATCACACCAATGTAACTGTCAATAATATGTAAATAAGTCTTGACTGACCACACATGTTAAAACCAGTGGAAATGCGAGTTAGCTATGTGGGTGGGGGGATAGCTTGCGGGGGGGGGGAAGGATAAAGTAAAAATATGAATTATGTAACCATGGAAAATTTTTCTAAAAATAAAAAATTAATGAAAAAAAAAGTGAACTGAATAATGAGCTTCTAAAACTCTATTTATTAAGTTTCCTCACCAAGATTTGGAGTCTCTGGTCATTCAAGGAGGCCATTGATCTATATGTCACTTTAGCATTTGTGATACTGGCCTAACCAATAATCTAATGTAATCAATAAGCTGACATTCTTACCCAAAAATTGGTCTCTCAAGATAATTTTAATTGCAACTCTTTCCCCATTAAATGAATACCAATCAATTTAGCTCATATCTGAAACCTACATTCCCTAGACTAACCATATTTAAGGGAGCAAATAGATATAATTCTAATCTAATACCCCTCTTTCTGAGGGAACAAGATGGTCAGCCTTTGCTTCTCTACCTCCTGTTTCACCTCCTAGAAAAAATGGAGAGGCTTGTCATCAACAATCTTACCACTGGGTGATAAAATCTCTAGTCATGGCAAACCTTGGAGTCCCCATTAGATTTTTAGTTTCTAGAGACCAGGGACTATTCTCCCCACCCCGCTTTCTTTATATTCCTAGTTTATCCCTTGGTAAAGGATGTGTGGAGGAGATAGAGATTTATATATTTTGGCCTTCCTGTGAACCAAATCTACTTCCTTTCATTATGGGCAGTGCCAAGCAAATTAAGAAACTATGATTGGTTCCTGATAGACCAGCCCATAGTGAAAGGAAGTAGAGACCAGAGAGACAGGAAGTGATGTGGGAAAAGGGCTTATAAAAGGCAAGACTGAAGAGCTGAGAATTCATTTCTGTGTTGGGGATTTTGGCATTGGAGATTCTGCATGTCGGAGATTCTTGCTGAAAGAGGGATTCTGTGCTGTTGGCTCAAAGAGTTCAGCTTCAGTGACTTGCTTGGGTTGAGGAGACACTGGCTAGAGACACTGGCTTTTTAGCTCTTTTCCTGTCTTCGGTGGGATTCTCTCTTAGGTGAGGCTCAGTCTTTGCAGCATCAGACTCTCTTTTGGTTGATGAAACCCTTGGCTGGAAACATTCTCATGGGCTGGGGAGATTTGCATTAGAATACACACTTGTGGTCTGGAGGCACTTGGATCAGGACTTAGGGTATTTAGCTACGCATTATTTTTTACCTTCTTCCTACATTTCCCTCTCTTTACTAGCTCTACTTTGCTATAATAAAGCTACTAAAACTACTAACATACTCATAGTTTAATTTTTAATTATTATAAATGGCAACCACAACCTTTTTTAACTCTTAATTTGACCAAAACCAATTTTAACTCTTACAAGAAGGTTTGAGACCAACCATGTGGCTATTTGCCTTTTTTCCTCCAACCTGCTTTTTACTATTTAATAAATAGTTACAAATTAAAATACATTTTCCAGAGAATTTTATTTGCAACAGGTGGACCACTATGGCAAACTTAAGGAGACTATGATAGAAGAGACCACTATGGCAAACTTAAGGAGAACATGATAGAAGAGTCACACAGGATGAGAATGCATGAATGGTTATGACCTTTGACACTTGATGGAATTTCCAAATCATCAAAAGCCAAAATTCATTTGAGTATTGGCATACCTCCAGCACAATATCCATTTAAAAATTAAATTAAAAATTTTTTTCAATTACATGTAGAAGCAATTTTTGACAATAATTTTCTGACATTTTGCAATTCAAATTCCCTCCCTCCTTTCCTCCTGATCCTTCTCAAGTTGGTAAATAATCTGATATACCAGTGTTTTCATGTAAAACAAATTTCCATATTCCCCATATTGTGACTGAAGACACATATCACATATACAATAAAAAACTCACAAAGGGAATAAAGGGAAGCATGACATGATTTGATCTATAATTATATTTTAACAGTTTCATCTTTGGTTGTGGATAGCATTTTTTTTTAATCATGAGACACGAGGTTATCTTGGAACTTTGTTTTGCTCATAATAGTTTACTCCTTCGCAACTAATCATTGCCCAATATTTCTGTTACTGTATGTCTCTTCATTTTCCTCATTTCACTTTGCATCACTTTTTGTCTTTCCACGTTTTTCTGATCTCATCTTGTTCATCATTTCTTATGGTGCAATAGTTTTTCATTGCAACCATATGTCACAGCTTGTTCAACCATTGCTCAATTGATGGACACCCCCTCATTTTCCAATTGTTTGCCACTACAGAAAGACCTGCTAAAATTATTTTTGTGCAAATAGGTCCTTTCTCCCTTTCTCTGATCTCTTTGGTATTGTCATCCTATTGTTAAGGCAAAGGATAGGCATGGTTTTATGACCTTGGCATGACTCCATATTGCTCTCCAGAATGGTTGTAGCAATTCACAGTTCCAGCACCCAACACAATATATAACATATAGTAGGCACTTACAAAATGATTGTTGAATGAATGAACTTCCCTCTTTCCTTTTGGCTTCTTCTTTGTGGAGAACAGTAGACAGCTGGGAGACAAGTTTAAGTAGAGGTATTTGGAAAGGATAAAAAAGTGAATAAGAAAGCAGAACCACTCATTCTTTTTCTTTTTCTTTTTTTTTTTTGCCAGTCATTCAATAAAGATTTAGTAAGCACTTTATATTTGTCAAATATTGTGGTAAGGGCTGGGAATACAGATAGAAAGAAAGATAGTCCCTACCCTCAAAGAGTTTACTTTCTATGGGAAATAACACAAAAAAGGAAGTTGAAAAGGGGGTTAGGGTGACAGGTACCTAAAGATGTGGCATGATAGAGGAGTCCAGATTGTAACCTGCTGAGAAATGAAGAGATGGCTGGCTTGAGTACTCTTCTTAAATGGAAGTTCTAGGAGGAACCCTTCGCCAAAAGTCAGGGGGGACATAAGGGTAAAGGGTACTTCCAAGGTATAAAGTATAATAGATTTTCTAGAATGAAGAGGTTTCTGGGGCATAGTGGAAAGCCAAGGAGAAAGGTAAAAAATGATCAACTAAAATGAAGTTCCTAGGTCATTTGTGAATTTCAATTATTTATACTCCAGCCATGGACCCCATTACCAGCAATAATTGAGAATTGGCTGTCTTCTCGGAGGCAACATAATGAAGCCATTGACCTTGTGATCAATGCTTATTTGAGATGAAAAGCAAAGTGATAATTGGTGAAGAAACTGAAAACTTGACTCGGATAGATAGAGCTTAGAAGCACAAAAAATGCCAGATAAATTTAGAGAGAAATCTATTGGCTTTGATAGGTTTTAATCAAACCTAATTTCCTTAAGAAGAATAATTGTATCTAATAGGAAAAAAAAATATGTAACTGGCTGTCCTCCAGGAGAGCTGACTAGCTCCACAAGGTTATTTTTAACAAGATCTATAAGTGTTTCTTAGCAAAAGCAGTACATGAAGTTATATACACATATGAATAAGATCCTTTGAACTTAAAATCCTATTAGTAATAAAAATAAGTATCCCTTTTAAAATCCTCAGGTTTTTTTGACAGCTAGGTGGTATGTTGGATAAAGCACTGGACCTGGAGTCAGGAAGACCCAACTTCAAACCTAGCCTTAGACACTTACTGAGTAATTGTGGGTGAGTACCTTAATATTTGTTTGCCTCAGATTTTTTTCACAATAAGATGAAAGTAATAGTAGTACCTACCTCCCAGTACTGTTGTAAGGATAAAATTATATAATATTTGTAAGGTACTTCATAAACTCTAAAATGCTATTTTTATTATAGTTACCTTTTGTTTTCTTTCTAGTCTCTATTTTCCTCTGCGTCTTTTTTTTACTGTGTCCTCTGATATTTCTGTGCCTGGTCTATCACTAACAAATACTCCTTCACCCTAGATCTCTTAAACTTTTTCTCTCTCCATGACCTTATGAAAACTAGCTTTTCGCAAATAATACCTCATCCCTGACCATCCATTCTTTTTTTTTTCTTTTTTTCTTTTTTTTAAACCCTTACCTTCTGTCTTGGAGCCAATACTGTGTATTGGCTCCAAGGAAGAAGAGTGGTAAGAGTAGGCAATGGGAGTCAAGTGACTTGTCCAGGGTCACACAGCTGGGAAGTGTCTGAGGTCAGGTTTGAACCTAGGACCTCCCATCTCTAGGCCTGGCTCTCAATCCACTGAGCTACCCAGCTGCCCCCCTGACCATCCATTCTAATGCTGGTTGCTCCTTCTCTTATCTTTTCCCCAATATATTATTCTAGAGGGCAGGATTTGGCATACTCTTTGCTTTATTTTGTTACATCCAGTTATTTGTTCTTCCACCATCAATTACTGAGCCACCCCTTCTCCTTCAAAGTTTTCCATTTTTCTTTATCACCCTGGCCAGGTCACTGATGCTTCTATCTACCAGCCTACAGCTGATTCTCCTTTTTCAAGGAGTTTAATCCTTGGATTACAATCTTTTTCAACTATCTGGCCCAACACCACCCCTGCAGAATACTTGAAGACTTTAGTTTGCATGTTAATGTACCCTAATACCCATAGTTCTAAGGAGCTTTCGTTCCCATCTTCACCCTAACTTTGATCCCTAGGGATATCACATTTAGGTTTCCTCATTACTCCAAACCTTTAAGATCTTGAGTTCTGGCATTTCCTTCTTTGATCATAATCTCCTCTCTTTTTGTCTCTTGCTCAGTTTCCCCTCTTCCTAAGCCTATTACTTTTTTAAAAAGAATATTTAAAAAATTTAAATTTTATTTCTCATTGAACAAAATATTTATTTTCTCTCTATCCCACCTGAATTTTAAAAAAATGTTCCTGTAACAAATATGCATAGTCAAGCAGAACAAGCCCCCATGTTAGCCATGTTTGAAAAAACATTTATCTTATTCTTCTTCCTGAATCTAACTCCTCTCTGTGAGGAGACAAGTAGCATGCTTCATCCTCACTCCTCTGGAATCATGGTTAGTCATTGCACTTCTCAGAGCTCTAGTGTTTCAAAGTTGTTTTTACAGTTTAAAAAATTAAATATATATATATATTTTTCAATCAGCAAAAATTTGCCCCATACTACCTCACCCCAGCTGAACATTTTTAAAGAAAAACAAAACTCTTATTACAAATATGTATAGTCAAGCAAAACAAATTGCTTCATTGGCCATGTCTAAAAGGAAAAAATAATATTAAATACAATGTATATGTGTCCATTTTGCAATATGAGTCTTTCATTTCTCTATCAGGAATGGGTAGTACATTTCATTAGTCCTCTGGTGTCATGGCCAGTAATTACACTAATCAGAGTTCCCAAATCTTTTAAAGTTGTTTGGCTATACAATGTTGTCACTGGACAAATTGTTCCCTTGGTTCTATTCACTTTACTATGAATCAGGTCACACAAGTCTTCTCAGTTTCCTCTAAAATCATTCCCTTCTTTTTTTCCACCACAAATATTCCACCACATTAATATACTGTACCTTGTTTAACCATTCTCCAACTGATGTGTACCTGCTCAAATTCTAATTGTTTGCCACTTCAAAAATAACTATTAATATTTACATACCTCCTTAGAGACAGCTTTGCTTAGGACTAATCTCTCCCTTCATCTACCTTCCCTCTAATATTCCTTCTCCTTTTTTCCTTTTTCCTCTTATTTCCATATTAAATGAAGTATATTTATGTACCTAACTGTGTTTTTCTCGGTGTGTGTATTTTTTTTTAAACCCTTGTACTTCGGTGTATTGTCTCATAGGTGGAAGATTGGTAAGGGTGGGCAATGGGGGTCAAATGACTTGCCCAGGGTCACACAGCTGGGAAGTGGCTGAGGCCGGGTTTGAACCTAGGACCTCCTGTCTCTAGGCCTGACTCTCAATCCACTGAGCTACCCAGCTGCCCCACGGTGTGTGTATTTTTAACTTAAGAATTAGGCCAACTGGAAACCATTTCAGAATGTCCATGCAGGAAGTCCAATTCCTGGCATCAGGAGGAAGCCATCTTAGCAAAATAATAGGTTCCTCACCAGACATGAAGATTTAGCCAGTTAATGTTAAGTAGATGTGGGGCAGAAAAGATTGTAAAAACCACCACAGGGGGCATTTGGGTGGCTCAGTGGATTGAGAGCCAGGCCTAGAGACTGGAAGTCCTGGGTTCAAATCTGGCCTCAGACACTTCCCACCTGTGTGACCCTGGGCAAGTCACTTGATTCCCATTGCCTACCCTTACCACTCTTCCGCCTTGGAGCTAATACACAGTATTGACTTTAAGACAAAAGGTAAGAGTTTAAATTTAAAAAACAAACAAACAAAAAAACAAAAACCACCCTACCCTCCAACTGAAGTCTACTTATCTAGAACAACCTCCAACTTCATACCCTGTCAACTTGAGTTTCTTCCCTCAGATCATTAGCTCAACACCCCAAACATAAGCAAACAGGTGATCAGGGTCATTGGGCAAGAGTAAGCTGAGTATGACTTCAGTTGGGGAGGTCGGAGGGAAACTAGTGGTTTTGATTGAGGATTGTTAGCAATCAGATGAGGTAATACCCAGTAGGGGCTATTGCAACTGCTCTTTATAATAGTTAATAATGTATGAAGGATTCTTCTATTCTCTTCTGGTCCAGGGTTTAAGTTGCTTCTAGGTAGTTCTAACCTACTTCACCAGTGATGACTGTTTTCAAATGCTCAGTGAGAAAGAAGTCACTTATTTTCTTAAAAGCAAGAATATTTTACTAATGGGGACAGTGGATATATCGTACAGGGCACATATTAAACTTTTACCCTAAGATGAGCACCAAGCTCCAATTTGACCTTGAGAGAATTTAGAAGCCCTCTAAGATTTGCATTCATTTGGTTTGAAGAGTCAAGCTATTCAGGAAGATGGAAAATATTCAATCTTTGCCTTGTCTATATCAGGGGTTGGCAATGTATGGCTCTCCAGCCATATCTGGCTCCACCTCCCTACCGGCCAGTCCAGGCAGAGCCCCAGGATGTGCCCCAGGGGGCCCATCAGCCCCCACCCCATATTCCAGCACCTTCCACCTCCATCCTCCTCCTTCCACAGGTGTTTTATGGCTCTCATGGCCAAAAAGGTTGCAGACCGTTGGACTTCATACCTTCCTGAGGCAAACTACTAAGTCAAAGAATAAATAAATCTCAAGTTCCTTCTATTCTCTGCCAGACTTGAACTAGGACCTACCCCAAATGGCCTTCGTTTTCTTATTGCCTACTTATTCCTTAATCTCTTACATTGTGGCTTCTCCTATCCCCCTCTTTCTATTATCTCAAAGGAATTTGAGGAACTTTTAGTTCACAGCTTCCTTGATCTTTTTATATTTAACACTGACCCTTCTTCTTGAAATTTTAAATCCTACAGCCTCTGAGATCCTTCTATGATACTAGATTTGGATTTAGAAGGGACCTTAGAGGCAATGGAGTCGAACTCCTTCATTTTTCAGATGAAGAGGTTTCTCATTTCACTTTCTGGATACTTTTCATTTTCCTCACCCTCTCTTCCCCCTCAAACTGTAACAGGACTTTATCAAGATTCATTCTGCTTTTCCCTCTGCAAACATTCCTCACCCACAATCCTGAGTTTTTGTTTCCCTGCACATTCCCCATTCTCGTAGATTCAACTCTCACCTTTTGCTGAGTCACTTCCAAATCTGTTTTATCAGTCCCAACTTCTCTTTCTCTCAGACTTTTGCCTCAATTTTCCAACCAGACATTTCCATTTTGATATACTACCCATGTAAAACCCAGTGGAATTGTGTGTTGGCTAAGGGGGATTAGGGAGGTTTGGGGAGAGGGAAAGAACATGAAATATGTAACTATGGGAAAATATTCAAAATAAAAATAAAAATATAATTGATATACTACTAATCACCTCAAGCTCAACATTTCTAAAATTTCTAAAATTCTAAAAATCATTCCCCACTCTTCTCACCCTTCACCTATCCTCCCACAACAGCCCATTTTACATTCTGTTGGTATATAAGGAGAACTAGCACCTCTGTTGCCAGGGCTTGCTGAATCCTTTTCAGGACTGCTCATCCACCTTTGATGTCTACCTGTTGCCCAACTCTCATCTATTTCTCCAAGAAGCTGTATCACGCACAATGGCTATATCCTGGTAAAACTGTCTCAGCAGATGGCTAAACTAGGTTAAAGATAACCTGTGGACTCAAATCCATAGGTAAGGGGAAAGATTATCCCAAGCATGTAAGGACATCCTCTATAGATGGTGAGAAAAATTTGTTCCAATGGCCATGAAAGTGGCTATAGCAGGTGCTGTGGTGCACCCAGAACTTGGCCAGACATTGAAGACACCAAGGTCATAAACAGCATCTCAGGTCATGGCCACTTGTCCTGACTTTTGTTTTGCCATTGGACTTCACAGACTCTGAAAGAGAGAGTGGGGATGACCACCTGTGCAAATCTTCCTCACTTAAATCCGATATGTGTACAAGTCAAGACATTACCCCATGATGTCCTTGATCCTCTTTGAAAATGAAGGAGAAGATGTAGCTATTTAGCACAATGGTTTGAAAGCCAGGAGAAACTACTTGGATTTAAATCTGGGCTCAGACACTTCCTAGCTATGTGACCCTGAGTAAGTCACTTAACCCTAAATTGCCTAGCCTTTACTGCTCTTCTATCTTAGAACCAGTGGTTCCCAAACTTTTTTGGCCTACTGCCCCCTTTCCAGAAAAAACATTACTTAGCCCCCTGGAAATTAATGTTTTTTTAATTTTAATAGCAATTAATAGGAAAGAGAAATGCACCTGTGGCCATCACTACTCCCCTGGATCACTGCAGCACCCACCAAGAGGCGGTATCGCCCACTTTGGGAATCACTGATTAAATGCTGGAATCATATCTAATTTCTTGTCCCCCATAGGCAATCAGTCATCTAATTCTCATGATCATTCTGATTAATTCTAATCTTTTCTTCTATATTTCTTTCAGATCCTTTTCTTTATTTTGAAACTCCCTGTTAATACTGTATGTGTAATCAGTCTTTGTTTCTGTCCATGTCCATGTTTCTGTTCAATGATTCTAGTGATGGGGGAGGGATCTGACCAAAGGCAGATAAGTTTATTGCCAGTTTCTAGAATTTGTCTTTGACCTTGAACTCGAAGGGGCTGTTGGGAAGAAAAAGGAAGAAGAGATTAAGCATATTGTTACAGGGGCCTGCAAGAAAGTATCTGTTGAATTGGAGTGGGAATTAAACCAAATTGCCTTCTAGGACTATTTGCTGAGAATTGTGATCAAGGAGTCAAGGCAAATCGATGGTAATAGTGTGGCAGATGATAGCACAATCACAAGCATAAAAGGCACACGCAATCTCAAGGCACACCACTTGACTTCTCTCTCACCCTAACTCTCTCCTTTGAGTTGAAGCAAGGTGGTTCTATTTACACTCTCAGTCATATATTGTCCCTGCTTTACATTTAAATCTGCTAGGATATTCAATTGGCAGCTCAGATGGGAAACCTTGTTCTTTCCCCTACCTCTTTCATTTGTGACTAAATCCATTTTATTCAACCAAATATGATAAAACTTGACCAACAGAAGATCTGTTTGATGTGGATTATTTAATACTTAGATACAGTTAGAGAGAAGAATAGAGATTCCTCTTTTCAGAGATAAGAAATATTTGCTCAAAAATCTGGGTTTGTGACTGGAGACACAGACGGACAGAAAGAAGGAACAATGTTAACTTTCACAAACTGTACAAATGGACTCTTTGGGGTAAAGGAGAAAGTAGGTCAAGAACACACTGTGGAGAAATAAGAGCCCACAGGGGCTTCATTGAGAGACTTAAGGCTTTCCTAGAAAATTGCAAAAATTAAAATCTAGAGGGGAAGAGGAAATGAGAATAGAGATGCCTCAGGTGTAATTTAGTTGGAGAACATCAAGGATTAAACTGGCATAAGGAAATTACCATAATAATCCCTTCACACTACCTATGCCTAAACTGGCTTAGGACTCCCCCTAGTGATTTAAAATACAGAATGGGGTTGTTTTTCAGTCATGTCTGACTCTTCTTGACCTATGGGCTTTCTTGGCAAAGATACTAGAATGATTTTCTATTTTTCTCCAGGGGATTAAGGCAAACAGAAGTTAAATGACTTGCCCAGAGTCACACAGTTAGTAAGTGTCTGAAGCTGGATCTGAACTCAGAGCTTCCTGACTCCAGGCTAAGTGCTCTGTTTTCTGAGCCATCTAGCTGCCTCCTACAAAATGGAATAGGGTATTTGAAATACACAGTAGTGGGGAGGTCAAGGAGAATGAGAATTTGAAAAATGATTATCGAGTTTGACAACGTGGAAAATACTGGTGTCAGAACTTGGTACTAGCAGTAGATGAGATCCAATCTGAAGCTGATAACTTTGTCCACAGAGGGACTAGTGAATTCCCTCTGTTCTCTGGGGCAATTGCTGAAAGTAATGCCCTAGATAAACACAGAAGTCATGCTATGCCACTTACAATATGCCCAATATCAGAGGGAATAAAAGGCAGGTGGTAAAGTCCAGAGTGAGGACTAATGATTCTTCCCCAAGACTTGTAGTAGGTAATTTTCATTTGTTATGGAATAGAATAAAAGCCCCTTGAGAACAAAGATTGCTTTGTTTTGGAGCCTAGCTCAGTTCTTTACAGATAGTAGATGCCTAATAAATGCTTATTGAATAAATGAATAAGGACTGATTGGAGTAGACATTCATATATGACCCTAACCGTGACATCAGTGATGACTCAGGACTGGTTGGGAGCTTGAACTCCCCACTGCGTACTGTTTTCTTTCTTTTTCAGGACCAAATGATTTATTTTATTTTAGATTTTTTTTTTAAACCCTTGTACTTCGGTGTATTGTCTCATGGGTGGAAGAGTGGTAAGGGTGGGCAATGGGGGTCAAGTGACTTGCCCAGGGTCACACAGCTGGAAAGTGGCTGAGACCGGGTTTGAACCTAGGACCTCCTGTCTCTAGGCCTGACTCTCACTCCACTGAGCTACCCAGCTGCCCCCAGGACCAAATGATTTATAATAATTTTGGAGGGCCTCAACTAAATAATCTATAGGGAAATGGATAGGCTTGAATGCCCCCTACAGGTCAGATTCAGGGAAAATGAGTTCTCAGAAAACAATTTACAATCATTCCTTCATTACTAGGTTAGAGGATACAAGGGCATAGTCATTCAAGAATATGAGAAAATGGGGACCAAAGTGACTACAGTTTCTTGATGCCTCTCCAGATTTTATAGAAGTCCACCCAATCCTGGTGACAATCAATACAAAGCAGTTTTCTTGCCCATTCCCTAGGGGTCAGCTAGGATTAAGCTCTGCCTACTTCCATCAGCTTTTCTTTCTTTCTTTCATCTTTTTTAAAACCCTTACCTTCTGTCTTAAAATCAATACCAAGCATCTGTTCTAAAGCAGAGTGCCTGTTTGTGAATATGAAAGAATATGAAAGAAATATGAAAGAAAAACTTCAGTGTTCTGTATTTAGAGTTTCAAGGCAGTTAGAAATATTTTATGAATATATGAATATCTATGAGAATTGCTGCTTGGAGTATGATTTTAAACAGCAGGGTTATTTCTGCTAATTAAAACTCTTCTCACCTCAGGCAAGGCAATTTATGTATGTCACTCCAGAGAAAGAACTGGTAAATAGAAACAAGCAAGATATAGTTTTATACATACATTTTTTCCATTTTTGTTTTTGGTCAAATGATGCTTTCTCTAGTGCAGAGAGGGCAGGAGAGTGGGAGATGCCTAGCAACCTTAATGTAACAAACAAATAGGTTTTTTTGAAAAAGGAAAAAAGATTAAGTCAGAATTCAAAATTTAGGTAGTCTCTGATTTTTTTTTTTTTTTGCACAGAACATTTGTGAACTGCTTTAAATTGGATTTGTCAAAAGGGCTTCACTCTTTTCCAGTCATTGCTCTAATTCTATCTGCAGGGAGATTAGAGTTTTTTCCCAGAACTTTAACTTGGTTTCTCTGGCATCTGATTAAGTACTGACAAAATGTATTTCATTTAGATATTCCCAAAGGCTTTTGACTAGGATTCTGAGGGAAAAAAATGATCTCTTAATATTTTTTTAAAAGGGAAAGGATGAACTGGAGATTTATTGTCCCTCTAAATGGATGATTATAGAACATCCTAAATGAGGTTCATAATGACTCAAAAGAATTTGGCCTAATACTCCACACTGGGAAAACCAAGTGGACAAATCACACAGACTATGAAATACAATTAGATAGATGATTTATTGAGCTGGGGACAATGAACTAGGCCTGGAACTAAGTGGGAGAAGGATCTTAAAATCATAAATACATATCTGGAAAGAATCATATCTTCAGAGATCTAGAACTTAAGGGACCTTAGAGGCCATAGAACTCAATCTTTTTTATTTTACAAATAAGGAAACTGAGCTCAAAAGAGGGGGGGATGACTTATTCAAAGTCACAGAGCTAGAAAGAGTTCAAGCTGTAAATAGGACCTTTGTCCTCACACTCCAAATCCAGCATTCTTCCTATTTGGAGCTATACTGAATTTGACAAATTATGTAGTCATTTCAGTGATGCCAGATTTCAATGAGAAACGAAAATCTGTCTTTAAAAACAAAACAAAACAAAACATCAGTAGTCTTCACAAGAAGCCTATACAAGAGAGCTTTGAAAGCTACAGGTTGAATTTGTAATATACTTTAAATGAAAAGCAAGTCTTACATAATGGAGGGCTGAAGTTTCATGTCCAATTTTCTTTTATGCTCTCTCATGTATTTGGAAATTCCCATTATATTTGGTATTTATTAAGTTCAGAACATGTATAATTTAAAAAAAACTCATTAGTTCTCCAGAAATGCTATATGACTATAAGTCATGAGATAAAGATTAAAATTTCAGGTCATCCAAAGGACAGTGAGGAGGTTCATGGTAGGCAATGTAGTCAAAAGAATATTACCAGTTAATGACATGTGTAAGAAAAATCATAAAAGGTATTTTCCAAAGAACTAAATGATCAAATAAAGGACATGACTGGCAGGGTTGTGCTGGAGCCAGCTCAGACTAGCTAAAGCCAGTCGTTAAATTTTCAGTGTGATTGCTTTGTTTGATTTATTGTTTTGTTGACTGTTAGATTTAAGAAAATGGTAGAGACCGTATTAATAGTGAAAGATTAAACTTAAAAGTATGTCCTCTGAACATTTCTCTCCTCCTTCCTGTCCACTCCCCACCAGAATTGATTGTTAAACATTTACCAGCACACCCTTTTGGACAGGTCATTATAGCAAGAGCAAATGGTAACAGAATAAATAGCCTTTGTGCTATGCTGGCACCCTTGTAATGTTAAGGCACCTAGAGGAAGGTCCCCAGTAGAGATGGAGAGATACAGAGATACAGCGACATTTAAAATAGTGAAAAACAGTAGCTCTTTAATATCAAAATAGTAATATTTAAGTTCTCTCAGGTTCCAGACACATTGCATTTACATATAGAGAGACAACCCTTTTGTCTAAGTCAATGAAATCACTGGCAAGGTATTCATGAGTGTGTGCATATTGCTGTTGTTGTTGTTGTTGTTGTTTTTAGCAGATAAGCATTTTTAAAAGTAAGAATGTGGATCAGGAGTGGAGGAAATGACCTAGTCTTCTTAACCTAGCTTTTGTTATTGCCTTGACTTTATGTGGTAATCAAAATGGATCTTGGGACTAAGGCTCACCTTGGTCCTCTTATCTTCCATCTTAGCCTCCACATAGTTCCTGGTTTGTTGTTATTGTTTGTTTTATCAAAGACAATGAAATAATTCTGAGGGGCATAAACACATAGTCAAAGAGGTAATAAGAGTTAGAAGGAATTTTTAAACTTGAAGTCAATTATCTGGGACTATGGGTTTGGAACCAGCACCATGTATAAGCAGTCACAAGAGAGACATTCCTAACCTGGGGCATTCTGATCGTTTTTTATTGATTGTTTTCTGTATGGACAATATGGCTCATAGTTCTTGGCTATTCTTTTTTTTAACCCTTGCTTTCCTTCTTAGAATTAGTACTATACCTACACCTGGCTCTCTATCCACTGAGCCACCTAGCTGTCCCACCCTTAGCTATTCTTTTTTTTTTTTTTTTTTTTTTAAACCCTTACTTTCTGTCTTGGAGTCAATACTGTGTATTGGCTCCAAGGCAAAAGAATGGTAAGGGTAGGCAATGGGGGTCGAGTGACTTGCCCAGGGTCACACAGCTGGGAAGTGTCTGAGGCCAGATTTGAACTTAGGACCTCCCATCTCTAGGCCTGACTCTTATTCCACTGAGCTACCCAGCTGCCCCCTCCTTGGCTATTCTTTAAGAAAGTCCGTAGTGCTCTTTGTCAGGGAGAGGCTTTTTAGATATTGCTTCCCAGATATTGGTAGTAGAGCTCAGAAGCTGACAACATAGAAATGAGATAGCTCAGAAGATGGTACTAGAAAGTAAATAGTTCAGTGGCCATGAGATGCCCACCAGAGTGAACATAATGGAGAGCAGAGATATAATGCCCTTTAGAGCCAATGTATGTGGCAGAAATGCTAGCAGAGAATAGGGGACTTTACTAACTGTGCAGCAACAAAGGTATGAGTTATGCTAGCCATGCATATACCTTAACCATACATGATCTCTGCATTAGATCTTCCATGCATATTTCTTCATCATGTAAGTTCTCTGCATATGTGTCCTCTCACTGATGGTATAAGTATATACACAATTTGTGCATGGAAGGATTTCTTTTCTTGTCATTTTATTTGTCATGCTATTTAACTAAATGAATCAAAATGAAATTTAGCTGGCTGATAAAAATAAAAACATTAGTGAACAATGAAACCATATCCACTATGGTTTTGAACCCACAGAACCCCTTTAGTCTGGAGTAGCTTTCTGGGGATCAACATGTAAAGAAATGTCCTAGATACTATATATATATGTGTATGTGTGTGTGTACATTATGACATGTTTATATTTACATGTGTGTTTGTGTGTATACTTTAGCCATACATGATCTCTGCTGCTTACTAGTTGTATGACTTCAGGAAAGTTATAAAATTTCTCCGAGTTTCCATTTTCTCACTTGTAAAAGGAGTTGGACCAGATGGTCTCTAAGATCCCCTTCAGTTCTATAGCTTATAAACCTCAAATCTGAACCTATTCAAGAACATCTCATTTGATTTGGTGTTCAAATTTTTTCTTTAATTTCTTTTCTTCAAGCAAAAAGAATAATACTGGTTTTTAAGAGAATGAGCAAACTGGCTGGATCCAGATTCACAAAGTATAGGGATTAGCAAGGTAAAGTAGAGATCCTAACGCAAGAAGGATAATTTGATCTTAATCAATCTGAAGGGATAGGATTTATGACTGGAATCTGGTTCTGAAAGGACATACTTTATCCAAAAGCAATTGAATAAGTATAGGTAGATGGTTTGAGTGGAGTAGTGTTATACATTAAGAGGATAAACTTTCATGTGAGAAAATTTAAGAAGTAAATCATGGTGAAAAGTATTTGGGTGAAGATCAATAGAAGCAGGACATCCTCTTCTACAATCTACTTATATGTTCTACATATGTGAAAATTTCAATTTTATTTGTTGCTTACTAGGTTCAAATATATATAATTACTAATTCTTCAGGCATGTTATAGAACTATAAGCTATGAAATACCTCAATCTCTGAAAGATTAAAATGTCTGATCATTCAAAGGACAATGTCTGTTTTGTCACTGGAATAGTATAGACCAATTGAACAGGGAGACCTGATATTTGCTTCTGATTTTGTGTAAGGATAGCACTTGAGTAACCCCCCCACACACACACACAGACACCCTGAGAAGGGAGGACTTGGTAAGTCTGCTTTGATGTGTGCTTTTTCCTGCCTGCTGCTGACATTGTTGACATAAGATACATGTGGTGCATCAGGCCTGACTATTGATATTAAAATTTGCTCCTTTAATTTTTGTGACAGGTGATGAGGATTGTAATCTCACTGGTTAGCAGAGTTACCTGGATTTAGCATATAGACTCAGACTGAGTACTACAGCTGAATGGCAAAGGCAAGGATCTAAGACCAAGGGCAAGTCTGAGTTCTATTACTCTGCACTTGCAAAGTCCTCCAGCTGGCTGACAGGGCCTGGGACCATCAGCAATCTATTACAGTTCATACTATGGGCAAATCTATAGTTGTGTCACCCAGATCCAAATAACTGTCAGGAGCTTCTAAAGCTGAGACCAGGATCATACTTAACTTTAGATCAAACAATTTAGGGTACAGTAAAAGTCTGCAAGTCTCTGGTCAGAGCCATCCTCAAGATCTTTGAAGAACATATCATTCAATATCCAGAGAAAACTGAAACAGAACCATAGGGAATGCAAATCAAGATCAAACAAGGGCTAATATGACAGCAAAGGAAAGTAATAAATGTTGGAGGGAATGTAACAAAATTGGGACCCTAATGCATTCTGGAAGGCAATTTGGAATTATGTTCAAAGGGCTTTAAAAGACTGCTTGCCCTTTGACCCAGTCATACCACTGCTGGGATTATACGCCAAAGAGATAATAGGGAAAAATATCTGTACAAAAATATTTATATCTTCACTCTTTATGGTGGTAAAAAATTGGAAAATGGGGGGGGTCCATTGATTGGGGAATGGATGAACAAATTGTATCTGTTGGTGATGGAATACTATTGTGATAAAAAGGAATAATGAACTAAAGGAATTCTATGTGAACTGGAGTGACCTCCAGGAATTGATGCAAAGTGAAAGGTGCAGAACCAGGAGAACATTGTACACAGAGACTAATACACTGTGGTACAATCAAACATAATGGACTTCTCTACTAGCAGCAATGAGAATGCTATCCACATCCAGAGAAAGAATTGTGGGAGTAGAAATGCGGAAGAAAAACATATGATTGATCACATGGTTTGATGGGGATATGACTCGGGATGTTGACTTTAAATGATCACTCTTTTGCAAATATTAATAATATGGAAATGGGTCTTGATCAATGATATTTGTAAAACCAGTTGAATTGTTCATTGGCTATGGAAGGGGGGAGGGAACAATGGAGGGAAAGAACATGAATCATGTAACCATGGAAAAATATTCTAAATTAATTAAGTTAGTTAATTAATTTAAAAACAATCACACAAGGATTTGACATTCCTTTTAGAAGTACACAGAGCTTGGCTCTAACATAGAGTCCTCATTAAGGAAGTAAAGTTGAAAGAATGTGTAAACAAAAGAGACCCCCATAATAAAAACTTACTAAAAAGGTAAGGATGCCTAAGACATAGACACAGAAGAAAAAAATTTAGTCCAAAATGTCTACAAGTAAAGCCTTAAAGAAATACATGACTTGGGAACAAGGTTACCAAGAATTCTTGGAAGAAATGAAGCAAGTTTTTTTTTTTTTTTTAAACAGGTAACATGTTAGTAGAAATGAAATGAGAATACTAGACAAAAGAATTAGAAAAGAATGAGACATTTAGAAGAAAGCTTTTATAAGAAACAATAATTTAGCACAAGAGACACAAACTTTCACCAAAATAATGGACTATGTGAAGATTAAAATGGATCATACAAAAGTTAATGACTCCATGAAACAACAAGAAGTAGTAAAACAAAAACCAAAGGTCTCATGAAAAAAATTGATCTGGAAAACATTATGGAAAGGTAATTTAAGAATTACTAGAAAATCATGACCAAAATAAAAAAGAATATCATATTTCAAGAAAGAAAACTTTTTAAATCTCTTAGAATTAGAGGGGGAAATGAAATGAGAGAGAATTCTTCAGTTATCTCCTGAAGAAAATCCCACAATAAAAACTCCCAAGAATGTCATGATAAAAATCCAGAACTTTCAAGTCAAAGGAAAATTACTACAAACAACCAGAAAGAAAGAGTTCAAGGACAATAGTAGATAGCTTCGAATACAATATTGCAAAAGGTAAAGGGTTCGGGGGCAGCTGGGTAGCTCAGTGGATTGAGAGCCGGGCCTAGAGACGGGAGGTCCTAGGTTCGAATCCGGCCTCAGACACTTCCCAGCTGTGTGACCCTGGGCAAGTCACTTGACCCCCGTTGCCTACCCTTACCACTCTTCCACCTATAAGTCAATACACAGAAGTTAAAGGGTTTAAAAATAAAAAAAATAAAAAAAAAAAAAGGTAAAGGGTTCGAAATCAATGGTGATGTGTCTAGCAAAACTGAATATGATCCTACAGGGAGAAAAAAAATGTAACTCTAATAAAATGAAGGCTTTCCAAATATTCTGATGAAAAGAACAGAGATGAATTGAAACTTTGGAATACAAAATAGAAATCAAGAAAAATAAAAGGGACTTTAGAAAGATGTAGTGTTTGCATTATAATAAAAGGAGATAATACCAAGTGTCCAAACCTAAAGTCATCAGCTCTTTGATGGAAAGAAACAAAGCATGTGTTCTTGGAGTAATTTTTTTATATTTCAAGAGAAGAAAAAGAAAGGAGGGAAAAAAGGGGGAAAAAACCTAGAGAAGAAAGAGGAAGTAAAAATAGGGGAACTTATCTCCCATAATCAGGGCTCAGGAGTAGAAAACTATGCAGACAAAGAGAATGGATGGGAAGGTAGCAGGAATCAGATGGAGAATTTCGTATGGAAATAAATTCAATGCTTTCCCAATTAAATTACCAAAAAAATATTTAATTGAATTAGAAATTCATTTGGAAAAACAAAAAGTCAAGACCATCAAAGGAATTAACTTTTTTAATGTAAAGAAAGTAGGTCTAGAAATATAAGATTTTGAACTAAATTATCAAAACTATCTGGTACTGGTTAAGCTACAGAAAATAAATCAGTGAAATAGAACAGACATATATCAAACAATTGTGAAAAAATTATAGTAACTGTGTTTGACAAAAATAAAGATCAATGTTTTGGGGATAAGGAAAACAATACTGGGAAAACTAGAAAGCAGTCTGGCAGAAATTAGACATAGATCAATATCTTACATCATTTACCAAGATAAGTTCAAAATGGATACCTGACCTAGGCCTAAAGGGAAATACAAGTAAATTAAGAGAACAGGGAATGTGTTCTTTTAGATTAGATTTATGGATAGGAGAATAATTTATGAGTAAATAAGAAATAGACGATTGAGACAAATAAGAAATTACATTGTGAAATGTAAAATGAGTAATTTTGAATAAGTTAAATTTAAAAGATTTTGTATAAATAAAATTAATGTCACCAAAATTAGAAGGAAAATAGGGGGGGGGGGGCAGCTGGAGGGCTCAATGGATTGAGAACCAGGCCTAGAGACAAGAGGTCCTAGGTTCAAATCTGGTCTAGCTGTGTGACCCTGGACAAGTCATTTAACCCCTATTACCTATCCCTTACTGCTCTTCTGCCTTGGAATCAATACACAGTACTGATTTTAAGACAGAAGGTAAGGGTTTAAAAAAAAGGAAAGCACTGTTGGGAAAATATTTTTTACAGTTTCTCAGATAGACATCTCATATCTAAAATATATAGAGAACGTTGTCAAATATATAAGAACATGAGTTATTCCCCAACTGATAAATGGTCAAAAGATATAAACAGTTTTTAGATGAAAACAAAGCTATATGTAACTAAGTGAAAAATGCCCTAAATCATTATTGGAGAACTACAAATCAATTCAACTCTGAGATACCATCTCAAACCTATCAGATTGACTAAAATGATAAAAGGGCAAAATGACAAATGTTGGAGGAGATGTGGGAAAATGAGGTTACAGTTGGTGGAACTGTGAACTCATCCAGTCTTTTTGGATAGCAATCTGGAATTATGTTCAAAGAGTTACAAATCTGTGTATGCCTTTTGACCCAGCAGTACCACTGTTAGGTTTATTTCCTGAGATGATCAGGGAAAAGGAAAAACAACCCATATATTCTAAAATATTTATAGTAGCTCTCTTTTTGGTGGCAAAGGACTATCAAATTGAAGAGAATCCCATCAATTGGGGAATAGCTAAACAAGTTGTGATATGTGATTGTGATAAAATATGCTTGCACTGTAAGAAATGACAAGTAGATTAATTTTTTTAAGACATTGAAAGACCTATATGAAATGACGAAGAGTAAAATAAGCAGAACCAAGAGAACATGATATATAGCAACAGAAATACTGTTCAAAGAATGGCTTGTGTGGGCTGACCTCTAGAGAAAGAATTCATGAATAGAAACAAATAAGACATGGTTGTGTACACACACACACACACACACACACACACACACACACACTTTTGTCAAATAATGCCTTCTCTAATGTGATAGGAGAGGGAGGGAGATACCTGGGAATTTTAATGTACCAAATTAATTTTTTAAAAAAGAAATAAACTCAAAAGGGAAACGGGAAGGAATAGGGAAAAGGACAAATAAGAAGGATATATTTAAGGAGAAATTAGTTATCAACAAAACAATCTTTTTGACTGTGAGTGAAGAGGAGTTTAAAAACTGTGACTGAAGTCTGTGTGAAGGAAAGACAGGAGTCACGAGAGCAGAAGTTTAATTGCATTATAACTAGAGCATTGCTTTTTTTTTTTAATCACTTTTTCCCTTTCTTTTCATTTCTTTTCCTTTTTTGTAAATAGGGGTTTTAGGACCAAAGAGAGAAAAAAAGGATAGAGGAAAATACATGATTAATAATCATAATTAAATGTGAAGAAATCTTATCAAAACAAGAAGCCATCTCTTAATTTTCATAGCTCCAGGAGGGAAATTTTAACACTTACAATACTAGAGATTTAGAGCTGAAAATTTAGAGCAAAAGTAGTAAAAAAAAAAAGGGATCCTACCAAGTCACTTTTATGATACGATATGATATGATATGAAAATCAAAATAGAGAAAGAAAACTCAGAGGCCATTTAGGCCATAAAAAAGAAGAGAGTAAAATAGATGAGAAAGCAGAATTCAGCAATGTATTTTTTACAAGAATTACATTTGAAACATACAGACACAAAGTTAAAATAAGAGAATGGAATGAAATATATTGTAGTTTAGCTAAATTTAAAAAGACAGAAGTAACAATTGTGATTTCAGGCAAAACATTCACAAAAATAGTCCTTAATAAAAGAAGTACAGGGAAAAACTATAATATATTGAAAGATATCGAAGATAATTAATTAGTATCAATACTTAAGTTATATGCACCAAATGACTTAGCATCTAATAACTAAACAAATTAAAAAAAGAAAAAGACAATAAAATAGCATCAGGGGACCTCTTTCATTATTTCCCCTTGATATTCTCGATCTTTTGTTCTTTCAGATGAACTCTGTAATAATTTTTTCTAATTCTATAAAAAAATTGTTTTGGTAGTTTGATAGGTATAGCACTGAATAAGTAAATTAATTTAGGTAGGATTGTCATTTTTAATATATTAGCTCATCCTACCCATGAACAGTTGATGTTTTTCCAATTAGTTAGATCTAGTTTTATTTGTGTGAAGAGTGTTTTATACTTATGTTCATATAATTCCTGAATTTGTCTTGGCAAGTAGATTTCCATGTATTTTATCTCATCTAGAGTAAATTTATTTTATTTTTTATTTTTATTTTTAAAACCCTTACCTTCTGTGTATATATATATATACTGTGTATTGGCTCCAACGCAGAAAAATGGTAAGGGTAGTCAACAGCCAAATTTAAAAAATGCCCCAAATGGTTAATAATTAAATAATTGTACAGTAAAGCAACTCTGAGTTTTTACTTATTTAAACTCATCAAATTAGCAAAGATGACAAAAAAAGAAAATGACATGTTGGAGAGCCTGGAAAGCAGGTACATTGATGTAATCTTGATGGTTATATAAATTGTTCCAACAATTCTGGGACTATGTTCCCAAAGGTACTAAAACTATGTATCTTTTGACCCAACTGTACTACTATTAGATTTCCATACTGTGGTGAAAATTTATCTCACCAATACAGTGTCCAAGTTATTATTAGGTTTATTGAGAGGTGGCCAATCTCACAATAAAGACGCATTCTGGTCAAGATCAAGACCAAAGACCCCTTAGGCTTAGGAGATCGCCCTTTTTTAGGCAAAGAAATCTGATGGCATAGAAAATACAATCAAAATTAAACTAGAATGGATACAAAGTCTTTCACATGCCAGTTCTTAATTAATGACGCAAGTGCTGACTAAGCTGGAAGGTACCAAAATAATCACTATGGATGGTAACTTTATGTTTATTATTATGGATGGCCTTTCCAAGATCTCTACAATAAGGGGTCAGGGTCTAATTGTTTTCTGCTGACAATTGTGATTTAATACTAGGAGTCAGAAGTTAGATGGTCAACATTTGCTCCCAAGAGCAGCCCTGACACTTCCCTTTGGTCCAGGTTTTAATACAAAGAGCAGGGTGTGGTGGACTTAGTGGAAACTCTTGGGTTATAGGCTTAATGTCAAAATGCCTGTAAACAAGATTTGATACCACTCTAAACTATTTTTCTAATTCTTGTAAAGCAAACTATATTATTTGACTATTAACTCAAGACTAATGATTATGTTGTTAAAATAATAACAAAGGCTAATACTATTATAATCATAAAAGGGGGTAGGGAGTTTCACACTCACAATTTCCAAAGTGATTTTTTAAAAAAAGAGGAAAAGGACCCAAGTTTATGAAAATATTTATAGTATCTTTTTCTGTTGTAGCAAAGAATTGAAAACAAAGAGGGTACTCATCAGCTGGGGAACGGTTAGACAAATTATGGTATATCAATGTAATAGTATCTATTGTGCAAAACAATTACAATTGCATTTTCAGAAGACTTGTAACAATTGTTGCAGAATAAAAAGAGAACCAGAAGAACAACGTGTACAAGGACAGCACTGTAAAGATAAGAAAGTTAGAAATGACAAATTCTGAGCAGCACAGTGGCCAATCATAATTCCAAAAGAATGATGATGAAGTATTGCTACCCACCTCCTGACAGAGAGATGAAGGACTCAAGATGCAGAGTAAGAAATAAACACAGAAAATAAGGGATTTTTGTTTTGTTTGACTGCATATTTCTTCCAAGAATTTTGTTTTTATTTTATTTTTTAATAAAGTGGGCACATGAGTTGAGAAAGAAAAATAAATACTTGTTAATTTGAAACAAATTTTAAATTATTATAAAAAGAAAATCCTTTATTTTGTAGTGTTAAGATAGATGGCAGAACATGAATTATGAAGTCTTCAATATACCATTCAATATACTGGTTTCTCTTGGGAAATCAAATTGTGGAACAATGTCAAGGAATTTGCTTCCAATAATTTTGCATTCATTCACTCACTCAACAAACATTTATAAGATGTTTTATAAAAGAATTGTTTTAAAAAGCCTTGAGGAAATTACAAAATTTAGAAGAATTCTGGTCCTTATCTTTCTGGGGTTTAGAGTCTATTAGGAAGAGAAGATACAAGAAAAGATAGTAATGATCCAGAGGATTACATCATTAGTGCAGTGGAGAGGTATAGAACAGAGAGATGTATGAGACCAGAAGGGAAGTGTCTTGCAGAGATGGAGAGGCTTCATGAAAGTGGTTTAATTTGAAGTGAACTTCAAAGGAGGGGTAGAAATTTCAGCATTTCAAGAGAAGGTGAGAAGGCCATCTAGGCACAGGAAACAATCTAAAGAAAAGCCTAGAAGTAGGAGAGTATAGAACATGCTGGGTGAGGAGAAGCTAATGATTCGATTTGACTGAAGCACTGATTGCTTGAGAGGATATGGGCTAAGGTTGAAAAGGTAGAGTAGTTATCATTTGGTACCTGCTTCAGTAATGCAAGTAACACTCCTTTATTTCCACTGCAAAGGGAGAATGCAGCAGTGCCCTTCTCCAAGATTTGGTTCAAAAGAATAAGTCTGAGTCTTCTCCCATGATTCCACCACAACAGAAAAAGCTGGATTCCAGAGTTACTTGTGGGGCAGCAGCTGAAAATCACAGACATGAAGTATTGGGATAAGAAAGAATTGTCTGCTGTTGTCTAAGGGAGATCTGGGAACCCTTTCATTTAGAGATATTGAAGAAACCCTGATCAATGGAGCACTTGAATCAAATATATTACCTTAAGAGAATTGGCCTTGGAAAACAAAGAGGCAGTGGGAAATGAGGACGGCTTTCAACCCTCTAAAACAGTGATTCCCAAAGTGGGTGCTACCGCCCCCTGGTGGGTGCTGCAGCGATCCAGGGTGGAGCAGTGATGGCCACAGGTGCATTTATCTTTCCTTTTAATTGCTATTAAAATTTTTAAGAAATTAATTTCCAGGGGGCTAAGTAATATTTTTTCTGGAGAGGGGGCGGTAGGCCAAAAAAGTTTGGGAACCACTGCTCTAAAAGAAGGGTATAGTGGATGTGGGGGTGGGTGGAAAACCTCTTAATTACTGAGCCTTAATCAAGTCAATGTAGTTTTATGAGTCTGGTTTCCTCCTCTGTAACACGAGGAGACAATATTAGATAGTTTCTAAGGACCCTTACAACTACCATGATTCTTACTTACAGAACCATGATTCTAAATAGGTGGCAAGAAGGGTAGAGAAAGAAGCTTTTTGCAGTGGAAATCTACTAACCCAACAGGAAATGGTGGATCAGCAAAAGTCTAGTCCCCAAAGTTAGGAAGAGTCCTTGTTAATGGTAGATGACTCACTCTCTTGGGTATGTTGTGGGGAAGAAACCCAGAGACTCATTTATGTATTACATCTTTTTTTCCTCTTGTTCTGAGAATAGTAAATAAATCAATACTTCCAAAGCTTCTGGGAAAAAACACAATTAAATGCCCTTTGGTACTACCAGTCATGCCTCTGATTTCCCAGGTAAAAATACCCTTCTTTGGCCACCATGGATAGCCTAGCCTAGACTTGGGAAAACTCATTTTTCTGAGTTCAAATATGGCCTCAGACATTTAGTATCTGTGTGATCATGGGCAAGTTGCTTAACCCTGTTTGCCTTAGTTTCCTTATCTGTAAAATGACCTGGAGAAAGAAATGGCAAACCACTTCAGTATCTTTGCCAGAAAATTCCCAGAGAGAGTCCCAAAGAGTCAGACATTACTGAAATGGTTGAACAACAGAACATAAGCTCTTTGAGGACAAATGTCCATTTTTATATTTGTATCCCCAGTACTTAATGCCTGACATGTAATCAATATTTAATAAATGTGTTCCATTTATTCATTCTTCTTCAGGAAAGGGAAAAGGGTGAGATATGGAGGGGAGATATGATCAAGAGATGGAAATAGTGTGTTGTGGTTACTGTTTTTCAATGTGAAAAACTTACCTTTTCATTAGTTATTTCAGCTCTTACCATTGCAAAGTCAGCTGGGAAAGTGGAAATCTTTGCCTGGATTATCACTGATCTATAAGATGTATAGAAAAAGCACAACCCAAAAGAGAAAAATCACCTACAGAGAATCATTTGGGTCAAGCATTATTGAAGAGTAGATTCTCATTGGTGCAATATGCTTAATTGACCTCAAATTAACTTGCTAACTTCGTTAACTGTTTCATTTCCCAGGATCTAAGGAAAAATAATTATTGTCAAAGTATGAACTGTGCATAGTTTGAAAGATTATTCAAGTTCCTTATACATCAACATTGTCAATTTTTATTACAATTTTGTTAGACAGTTTTCAATCAATCCTGAGTTCAAATCTGCATTCAGATACTCTGGGAATGTTGCTACTTAACTCTATTTGCCTCAGTTTTCTCATCTGTAAAGTGAGATGGAGAAGGAAATGGCAAACTGCTCCAATATCTATATTAAGAAAACCCCAAATGAGGTCAGAAAGAATCAATAACTAAACAATGACAATTTCTTAAGCACCTGCTATGTGTCGAGCACTATTCTAGTTTCTCTAGATAGAAAGATAAAAAAGAAACAAGTTTTGTCCTCAAGGCTTACATTTATTAGGAGAGACAAAACTTACTCTTTGGCAGAAGTGTGTAACCATAACTTGCTGAGACAAAAACAAAAACTTTCAGGATTATAGTGGAAGAAGACAAAATTATTGCTCACATGAGTGATTGTTACATCAGCCCTGAGTATGATCATAAGTGTGATATAATTGTAAGAAACACATCCCTGTATCAGCAGCCTCAAAAAAACCAAAATGTTTACATCGTGTGAATGTTTGAACCAGCTGGAACTGGTTCTTTCCCTGTTCTATCCACTGACACCTCTTCTTTTGTGTCCACAAGGGGCTCTGCAGGTGTGGGAGATATGCCCTCTGGAAAACTTTATTTTATTTTATTTTATTTTTTAAACCTTTACCTTCTGTCTTGGAGTCAATACTGTATGTTGGCTCCGAGGCAGAAGACTGGTAAGGGTGGGCAATGGGGATGAAGCGACTTGCCCAGGGTCACACAGCTGGGAAGTGTCTGAGGCCAGACTTGAACCTAGGACCTCCCGTCTCTAGGCCTGGCTCTCAATCCACTGAGCTACCCAGCTGCCCCCTCCTCTGGAAAATTTTAATATGAGCCAAGAGATCCAAGGCAGCCATATTTCATCCTCAACAGAACTGATCAACTATGAAATAGATAATGTTGTGAATACTGTTGAATAATAATAAATCTAGGGAAAGGTAGCATGGTAGATAGCATAATGGTTCTCAAAGTATTGTCCAGGGACCTTGGGCGGGGTGGGGGGTCCCTAAGATAATTTCAGGGGGTTTATGAGGTCAAAATTATTTTTATAATAATGCTAGCATATTTTAAATTCCAAATGCAGCAAATATCAATTTATATAAACCATATAAACAAAAGCCTTTGGGGGAGGTCCTCAATAATATTTAAGATTGTAAAAGAGTTCTAAAACCAAAAAGTTTGAGAAGCATTGGTATAGTAGATAGAAGGCCGATATCAGAGTCAGGAAGTGTTGGCTGAAGTTCTACTTCTGATACATATTGACTGTGTGATGCTGGACAAGTAATTTAACTCTCAAATGCAAAATAGATGCAAGTCATGGTTGCTAGGTAGTACAGTGGATATGATAGGTCTGGGATTAGGAGGACCTGGGGCTAAATCTGGTTTCAGATACTTTCTAGCTAAGTAACCTTGGGCAAGTCACTTAACTCTCAATTGTAGAATAGATGCTAGTCTCCATTGGTAAAAGGAATTGCCTCATTGAGTTCCCTAGAATGTTTGCTTGTTGATTGATTAACTTCTTGAAGAAGGTGAGACTTGAACTGAATCTTAAAGGACTTAATCATTTTCTAAAAGCATGCTGGTAAAAATGATTTTTTTTAAAATGGCAGTTAGGTGCTACAGTGGGTAGAGTACTGGGCCTGGAGTCAGGAAGATTCATCTTTGTGGGTTCAAATCTGGCCTCAAACATGTCCTCCCTGTGTGACCTTGGGCAATTCATTTAACTCTATTTGCCTCAGTTTCTTCATTTACAAAATGTGCTGGATGAGGAAATTCACTCCAATATCTTTGCCAAGAAAATCCCAAATGGAGTCATGAAGAGGCTGATACAACTGAAACAACTGAATGACAACAATAAGCACATAAACTTTAAATAAAAGCAACCAAGAAAATTACACAAGAGATGCCAAGTAAGCTAGTCCATGACTAATTGTTGAATGAGTGGTACAGATGATGATGAATGTAAAGTGTTCAAACAATAGAAAAATCACAATAGACAGGCATAGTTCAGGAATAGAGAGTTTCATGGAGGATAAGGTAGAAGTCAAGCTGGGTCTTGAAGGATGGGTAGGTTGTGATAGATGGAGAAGAAATGAGTGAGCATTCTGATAGAAGACACAAGGCATGTTGAAATAGGGCCAAAGGAGCCTTTATAATCCACAGAGAGTCTTTTGTCTAAGCATAGAATGGGCCTCATGAGTAAGGCCTACTGGGCAAGTGCATTTTTTTTTTTTTGCCTCTTTCCCTTTTTCTTTAGTGGCAAAGGACTAGCAGCAAAGGAATGTCCATCAATTAGGGGAATGGCTGAACAAATATTGAAATAATTTTCTTGTTTCTGTGAGAAATAGATCAAGTCAGCAAGCAGAGTTGGCAACAGCAGCATTAATGATTTTAGGCAATCTTCGCTCAAGTGGAATAATACTAGGAGAAAGTCATTGTGAAAGAAAGCCATCTTTGATGCAGACAGATTTCAGATGGGCACAATCCCACAAGATAAAGCAATCATTATAGGGTAGGAACACGATGATTTCTGATGTTGCAATGCTGCTCTCTCAGTCCTGATTTTGGAAGGAGATGACCCAGGAATAGATTGTTCTCAGGATTGGACAATGGAATACTCTGAATTATGGATAAGGATAAAGAAAGTGGATGGCAAAGAGGGAAAGGGGAGATGGTGAAATTTGAGGAAAATGAGGAGGAAAAACTCTCACATTACTGACACAAAGTTTTTCCAAGCACTTCCTTTACAACAATTCCATGATGTAGGTTGTGCATGGGCTTTTATACTGAGAGAGGTAACGAGTTGTACTTATTTCAGCTTTCAGAGCTAAGAGTAAATCCCAGATTTCCTAATGTTAAGTCTGGGATCCTTTCTGTTATTCCACAATCTCTCTAAAACTAAAAAAAAAAAAATGCTAGACAGGAAGCAACAATATCACTGGGCTCAGACAAATGATACTTTCCCTTTTGGGGAAAGGGCAGTCAGTTTTCCTAGGCCTGGAAAGGCACTTATCTCTTATGATGGTTCTGCTGACTCTTCTTCCATTAGAACTTGCTAATATAACAGAATAGCACTTGCTTCAGAACACCATAAACACTTGAGATGAAATACCAGACATACACTATGTGTTCTGAGCACAGCTGGTCCCTGGCACAGTTGAGAAGTGGAAGATATTTGTCTTGGAAATCTTCTTTCTTTTCTTCCCCTTCCTTTCTGCAGTCTCCCCCCCCCCCCATTTTATTTATTTTTTATTCTGAATTTAACAAACACCAAAAAAGAGAACATTTCCATAGCCAAAGTAGAACAGAAAAATATGAAGATGTGATTCTTTCTTATATATATAGTTTGTTTTTCAACTTTGGTATAAATTCAACTTATTACTCTCAAAGCTGTCCTGTTTGTCTGCACTTCCTTCAATTATCTTCTGTATATTTAAAGAATATTTTGATGACTCTCTTTTCTTTCTCTTCTCTGGCAACCCTATTGCTAAGTCCTCTCTTCCTACTTCTGAAAAACTCCAACCCCTAAAAAAGAAAAGAAAAATATAATTTTTGTAATAAAGTCAGGGGGCAGCTAGGTGACTCAGTATGTTGCACATTTTTTTTTTTGTCAAAGAACCCATTGTTAAGTATTTACCAGGGACAGCTAGGTTGCTCAATGGATAGAGAGCCAGGCCTGGAGATGAGAGTTCCTGGGTTCAAATACGGCCTCTGATACTTGCTACATGGGCAAGTTACTTAAACTAAACGCTATTACTTAGCCCTTAACTCCCTTCTGCCTTGGAACCAATACTTAGTATGGATTCTAAGACAGAAAAGAAAAGTTTTTAAATGAATTAATAAATATAGTTGAGCAGAACAAATCCAACATTTGCCTAATGTCTAATTTATCTTGATTCCATCATCCCTCTATCAGAAAGTGGGTAGCCTACTTCCTTATCAGTCTGGTGTTGGTTGATCATTGCATCGATTATTGTTTTTTAAGCCTTTCACTTAATCTCTCTTGGCCTCAGTTCCCTTATATGTTAAACAAAGGCTTAGGACCCTGATGGCAAACCTATGACACACGTGTCAGCACTTACACGTGTAGCCATTTGCAATGACATGCGGCCGCATGTGGCTGCTTACAGAGAAGTATGTTATTTAAACTGCAAATATCAAAAATTATGGTTTTTTTCTTGAAGTGACACAACACCTGTGTTATGCTCTTTTTTTTTTGGCAAATTTTGACACACCAAATTCAAAAGGTTACCCATCACTGGCTTAGGACTTGATTTCTACTATGCCTTTCAGTTCTAAGTATATGATTTTATGCATATAAATACACAGTAAAACAAAACTGAATGCTGTGATTATGATGAACATGTCTGGACTAGAAGAAAAGTTGAGAAATGCAATTTCCAAACAGATAATGAATTTTAAATAAAATGCTATCAAGAAGATGACAACAATATATCATGCACTATACCCAAACAGATAATGAAATTGTAATCAAACCCAGCTAATGAAACATATCTCCCTCTTAATGGCAGAGAGGTGGGGGACTTCTAACAGATAATCTTGTACGCTGCATATCATTGGATGTGGTCAGACAGAGATGCAAATACAAAGAATGAAACAATCTCTGTTTTTAAGGAACTTAGTATTTTGATCATTATTTTCTTAATTGTTTTTCTTTATCACAAAGGAAGAAAGAGCAGCAAGTGCCTGAGACCTGGGTTGGGGAGATGGGAACCCAGAAGGGGTAGAATTGGGACCCATTTCTCCTTGAAGATCCTCATCAGAAAGGGAAAATGCATTACAGAAATCAAGATGTTTTTTAAAAAGGCTTCATGTGTACTGTCTCCAAATCCATTATCCATCCTTTGTAATTCATGGAGGGTGTGGCCCAGAGGTGCCATAGAAATGCTGCACTTAACAGTGGTAGAGAAACCACCAACATCAATGTTTAATGATAATGCTAATTACCAGGAGGTTTTTTGAGTCAAAAAAGTGAAGAGGGGAAGTCTTTTATAGAAATGTCTTTTGTCTGTTAGGGCCCCCATCAGGTATTTTTTGTCCCCTCTCAATCTGGCCCAGTTGCGAAGTCATATTTCTGGCACGCCAAATAAGAATGAAATGGATGATATATTTGGGTTGAAAGGAGACTTTGAAAAAAATGCCAATTCTGGTTACTTCATCAAAACAGAAACATCCTTTCTTTTCTTAATGACAATCCCAAAACAGGTCTGTCCCTGACCTCCAACCCTTTCTACTCTATCTTTCTCTCCATTCATTAATTCAAAACTAAAAAATTCATAAGCCAAGCACTCTGGTGATGTTTCTCATTTTATCCAGCATGTAGCCTATTTGTACAAAGGTATTTCATGTTGTATCCCCTTCAACGGTGAGTTCTTCAAGATCAGAAACTGTTTTTTGCCTTTCTTTCTATCCCCAACACTGACACATAATAGGCGCTTCATAAATGTTTATTGACTGACTAACTCCAAAACATGATACATGCATTATGAATAAGAGTACCACCACTATCAGATATTTGTGGGGAATACAAAAGTATGTAATACAGTCCTTGCCTTCAAGAAACTTAACAGTCAATTAGATAGAAACCATACACATAATCAAGATAACTCTGGGGACCTAAAGACTCATAAAGATAACTCATTTCAAACCAATAAATAAACGAATGAATAAAAGAATAGCTAAATAAATAAATGAATGAATAAATGAATGAATGAACAAATAAACAAACAAATAAATAAATAAATAAACAAATAAGCAAGCAAATAAATAAATAAATAAATGGGTGAATAAATGAGGCCACTAAGTGGCTCAGTAGATAGAGTGCTAGGTTTTGACTCCAGAAGACCTGAGTTCAAACCCAGACTCAGACACTTACTAGCTATGTGACCTTGGGCAAGTCACTTAACCTCTTATTCATTCCAGGATCCAAGAAAACTTCATGGATAACTTTGGTCCACGGGGACATGAAGAGAAAGACACAACTGAATGATTGAATAACAACTCTCTCTCTCTCTCTCTCTCTCTCTCTCTCTCTCTCTCTCTCTCTCCATATATATATATAAAAAAATATATATATGTACATGTACATATATATATATATATACACATACACACACATAGATTCATATATCTATCTATGTGTATGCATATATACATAGATGTATATATATAGACCTACGTGAAGAGCACTGTGCTAGGGACTGGGGATACAACCCAGTTTAAATAAGAAACTATCTCTCTGATCTCATGGAAAAATAGAAAAACAGAGGTACAATACATACAGGTACAACAATCATGTAAATATTAGTGAATTCATTAGAAAGGTATAGGATAAGGTATATTATGAGAGATCTGAGATGGGTAGGGGTTTAGCAGATAGAGAGAGAAAAGGAATTCTTGGTATAGAAATAAGCATAAAAAATGCGAGGTAGGGGCAGCTAGGTGGTTCAGTGGATTGAGAACCAGGCCTGGATATGGCAGGTTCTTGGTTCAAATCGGGCCTCAGATGCATATGACCTTTGTCAAGTCACTTAACCCCTATTGCCTGGCCCTTATTGCTCTTTTACCTTAGAACCAATACACAGTATTGATTCTAAAATGGAAGGTAAGGGTTAAAAAAAAAGTAGGTGGGTGTCAGCATACCAATGGCATACCTAACTTACACACTATGCATATTTATAAACAAAAGGAAAAGGTCCAAGTTCAGGAATGAGCCAGAATGGTATAGTGGATAGTGAAGCCATCCAGGGCCTTCACTAAAGTTCCTTATGGCTAGAACCATTTAAAAAGGGGAACTGGGGAATGGACTTCTGGTTAAGATGGCGGCAGAGTAAGGAGCAGCTGCTCGATCTCTCCTGACCGAACCACACAGGACCCCTCAAGGGGAAATAAAAATGAGTCCAGAAGAACGAAGGAACCCCACAACAGGGCGCAGCATTGAAGGTACGCAGAATCGGGGCATTTCCATGCTATAAAGGGGTGAAACAGCTCTCACTAAAACGCAGAGGAAGAAGCCCCTCCCCCACCCCCCACACCGCACACCTCACACAACGCCAACACACAAGTGTGAAAACAGGACTGGGGCAACCAGATAATCACTGGCAGCCCCGGGGCTTGTACCTGTGTGCTGCAAGAGGAGGGACCCCAAGTGCTAGGGGTGCTCACGGACTTTCCCCCAGCATCCACATGGGTGAAGGCACTGCCTGGGGCGGGACAAAAGCCTCTAAAACACTGCCTTTCCCAAGTGCTGAAGGCATAACCTCAGGTGCGAATAAAGAAAGCCCACAGACTTTCACTACCTTATGCAGGGGTGAAGGCAGTGCCCTAAGAGCAGCAGCGCAGGCAAAGGCAGTGCCCTAGGCTTGGATAACAATCTCCAGCCCAGGCTTGGACCTCCAGTGAGGACCCAGGGCAGACTGGAGCGTGGCTGTGGAAGCAGCCCCAAAGACTGCTGAAAGAACCTCGGGCAGAGGGGCAGACCGGGAACTACCAGGAGACCTGACCCCGAGGAGGCGCAGGCAGACCCTGAGTGCAAAGACAAAGCTGAAAAGGGGCGGGGCTAACAATGGCCAGCAATAAGGAAGTCCAGAAGAAAAAGACTATCAAGAGAAACTCTGGAACACTGGACAACTTCTACACAGAGAAAATCCAGACAACAGAGGAGGGAAAACAAAAATCCAAACCTCCCCCAAAAAATGAAAGCTGGTCACAAGCTATGGAAGAGTTTAAAAATGAAATGCTGAGGAAGATGGAAGAAATCTGGCAAGAAAATAACAGTTTAAAAGGCAGAATTTCACAATTGGAAAGTGAGACAAGACAACTGAAGACCAAAAATGACCAGATTGAAAAGGAAAACCAAAAAATTATAGCCGAAAACCAAAACATTAAAGCCAAAAACCAGTCCTTAAAGACTAGAATCGAACATTTAGAAACCAATGATCTCTCAAGACAACAAGAACAAATAAAACAAAGTCAAAAGACTGATAAAATAGAAGGAAACATGAAATATCTCAATGAGAGAGTGACAGACCAAGAAAACTGGTCAAGAAGAGACAACTTGAGAATCATTGGTCTTCCAGAAAAGGCAGAAATTAATAGAAACTTGGACTCCATACTTAAAGAAATTATTCAGCAAAATTGCCCTGAAGTTCTACAACAAGAGGGCAATATAGACATTGAAAGGATCCATAGATCACCCTCTACACTGGACCCAGAAAAGACAACACCCAGAAATATAATAGCGAAATTGAAGAGCTTTCAAGTTAAAGAAAAAATCTTACAAGAAGCCAGAAAGAGACAATTCAAATATCAAGGAGCACCAATAAGGATCACACAGGATCTGGCAGCCTCAACACTAAAGACCGCAAGGCTTGGAATACAATATTCAGAAAGGCAAGAGAGCTGGGCCATGGGTGGGGGAATAGCGGGGGGGCGGGGGTGAAGGGGAAAGTAGGGGCATAAAGTATGTAAACAGGTTAAAAACGAATATTAATAAATGTCTAATAATAAAAAAAAGGGGGGAGGGAACTGGGAACTGAGTGAATATGGGTTGAAGGGTTTAAGTTTAAGGAAGGGAGAGCATAAGGAGAGAAGAAAGATGCACAGACACAGAAGGTTGCAGCATAGTGTAAGCTTTGGTGGTAAAGAGTTTACTCTTAGCCCACCATACTGATTTTTATTGAGATAACAAGAAAAGAGGGGAAGGGAAATTGATAATCAAAAGATGGTCTGACCTACAAATTAACATTATGAGGCAATAGTCACAAGATACAAGAGCCAGAATTTAAGAAGATGGTGAAGTTTAAGGCATGTAAACCTTATCTGATACAAATGGTTATAGGCAATACAAAGCTAGTTAGTCTTCTGGAGTGTAACCTTGGGGATGGGTTGGAATTTCACAAGGTTACAGTCTTAATTTGAACTCAAGGGCATAGCTGGTAAATAAGCACATTGCTCATAAGGGTGGTTTTTGAGTACTTATATAATATTTTCAAGATTTGTATATGCCTGGACTCTTATAGATAGGGTGCTAGGCTTGGACCTAGGAAGAACTGGCTTCAAATGTTGCCTTTGACCTCTCACTAGATGTGACCCTGGACAAGTCATTTAATCTCTATAAAACCAGAGGAATGACCTTTAGAGCTTTATAGCTTTAAGCCTTTAATCCTATGAAAGCATAGGGAACTGTGTCAGAGGACATAATGTCATTTAGTAGAGCTAGAGTGAAGAGTATGTGGATAAGATTAACATGAGATAAATTCAATAAATGAAAGCTGCTTAAAAACAAGGATTGCTTCATTTTTAAAAAATGCTCACCACCTACCATGGTATCTGATCTGGCACATGAGAAATGCTAAATAAATGCTTATTGATGGATGGATGGATGGATGCATGAATTGACTGAGTGATGAAAATGGAATGGTAGAGAGATTTGTCCTTTACCTGATGGACCAATGAAGATTTTTGAATAGAAGAGTAAAATGTTTAGATCTGTGCTTGAGAAAGATAAGTCTGGCAATGGTATGAAGAATAAATTGGAGAGGGGAGAGATTAATCATCGATGACTTGTTAAAAGGCTATTATGGCTTTCAGGGAAGTAGTCATGAAGACATGAACAGGGATGGGGGCAGCAAGAATGAAGTGGGATGGTTTGGAGATAGAATCAACAGGTCCTAGTAATTGATTGGATATGAGGGGTAATAGAGAATGAAAAGTCTAAATCAAGATTTTGAATATGGGTAATTGGTTGGATGGTAATATTTGTGACAGTAACTTCATAGTCAGAGAAGCATGTTGAGGGTAAATATATCAAATTAGAAGCACTACTGAGATAGTCACATAGAAAATTGTAGGAGTCCAGGCATATATTAATCTTGATAATATTTTAGGGGTGTTCAAAAAGCTGACTCTTATGATATTTCTTATGATTGATTTCTGTAACCTTGAGTTAAATTGAACCTTAACCGTGCCAAACTCCTAGCCCTTCCCTGAGGCTACACTCCTGAAGACTGGTCAGTTATCTTAGCCCACTAATTTTGCCAATAACAATCAATTAACATCTGTATCAAAGGAGCTAAGCTTAAGCTAAGTTAGGATCAGGCAGTTTGTATCTTGTGATGATTACTTCATAATGTTAATGTATCAGACCACTTGTTTGATTACCATTCTCTCTTCCCCCTACACTGTTGTTACCCCAATAAAAACGTCAGTATGTTGGACTAAGAGCAAGCTCTTGAACACCAAAGCTCTATTCCACCAGAGCTTACTCACAATCTTACTACTTCATGCTGGAACTTTCTTTGTCTTTATTTCTTTCTCCTTACCTTATGCTCTCCTTCCCTTAGATTTTAACCCGTCACCCATTTTTCTCTCAGTCCCTGCTCTCCCTTTCTGAGTGTTCTACCCACCAGGAACTTTCATGAAGCTGCTGGATGGCTTTAAAAATCATAATTATAGAACACTTTAAATTTTGCAGTGCTTTACACATATTATACCATTTGGGTCTTACAGCATTTCTTTGAGGTAGGAGTTATTATTATTATCCTTTCTGACAGATAAAACAGGTATTCAGGCAAGATGCTAAATTAATTCTTCCTGACTCCAGGCTCAATGCACTACATTACATATGTCAATGTGGAATCTAGAAGTCCCCAAACTTGTAGCCTAGAAAGATTTAATGAACCCCAGTTTACTTAGCTTTGATATAAGTAAAATTATGTTTGTGTTCAGAGGGCAAAGGCATGGGAAAGCAGAGTAAGACATTCTAGAATTCTACTAGAGAGAGTCAGTTAGCTTATGTTGAAGAATTCATTCTCTCTTACCTGGAGAGGACCTTCCTTTGCTAGCTGTGGTATATCTGGACTTCTTCGTCCTACCTGCTTCCCTGTTACCTGATTGAAACATCTATTGCGATTCCTGTGTGATCCTGTACAGCTGAGCCATCTATTGGTGAGAGTCTGGTTGGGATCCTTGTGGATTCAAAACCTCTCCTTGGGCCCTGTCCTGCCTAGGTGCTTAACTATCCCCATTACCACCAAAAGGGGGGTTGTTTTGGCTTAGTGTAGGATATTTATATTAGGGTCTGGATCTCTAGATAGATCAGTGAACTCTGTGTAGGGAAAAATCCAGGAAGACTTCTGGCAACAGGACATTTAGATCTTGTGGGGTTTAGATAGAAACCTTTGGTTTAAATTATCCAATTACCTTTTACCTTTCCCTTGTTAAATTAAACACCTTTTATATATCATGTAAATGGGTGTTTGTGTGTCATCTCAGAGTCTGGCTCTGCCAGCCCTGTGCTTGGGCGGCCTTCCCAGAACCCAGGTTATTCTTCTGATACTGGCCTAAATAACATCTATCCCATCCCAAAACCCACTTTTTTTTTTTTTTGAAGGGACCTTCGGAAGATTGATGTGCTGCCTACTGTGCTAAAGAGTCACTTGGCTTGGGCTTGACCCTGATGGGAATGATCATCTCACTGACAAGGTCAAACCTGGGACTTTCACCTTTAAGCTGAGTAAACTGGGGTTCATTAAATCTTTGTAGGCTACAAGTTTGGGGGCTTCTAGAATCCACGTCGACACATATACTACATTGTCTCTAATATTCCTCATGGAGTTATACTGGAGATCTATACAGAGATGACTCTACTATACTGTAGGCAATTGGAAATAAGGGACTCAAACTCAGAAGAGAGATCAGAGCTGGAGATATATGTTTGAAAGTCATCTACACTGAAGAAATAGTTGAAACTATGAGAATGAAATAAAGTTGTCAAGGAAGAAAATAAAGAGAAGTTCGTATTGGGGAATACTTACATTAAGGATTCCCTGAAGAGAATGATGAACCAGTGAAGGAAATAACAAAAGGAATAGTTAGAGAGGCAGTATGGAATAGTAAGTGAAGCATGGCACCTGGTTAGAAAGATCTGGGTTCAAATCCCTTCTTAGACATAAGCTATGCCAGTGATTCCCAAAGTGGGTGCCACCGCCCCCTGGTGGGTGCTGCAGCGATCCAGGGGAGTGCCACAGGTGCATTTGGGGGCAGTGGTAGTATGTGACAGGGGGCTCTAAGTAATATTTTTTTCTGGAAAGGGGGCGGTAGGCCAAAAAAGTTTGGGAACCACTGAGCTATGCTATTCTGGGCAAATCATTTGAGCTTTCTGTGCCTCAGTTTCCTTCTTTATAAAAATGAGTGGAGGAGTTGCATGGTGGGAGCTAAGATGGTTGGTCCTTCTGGGCTTTTCAATCACATTCTCTCCTACCTCCCCCTCCAGCTCTTAATCTATGATCCTATGGAGACAAGGGAGAAGAGTGTATTCAGAGGAGGAAGGAACATTCACTGGCCTCAACTGCTGCAGAGAGATCAAGGAGAATGAAGACTGAAAAAAATGAAATTTGGATTTGGTGGTTCTGAGGTCATTGGTGACCTTTGAGAGAGCAATATTAGTGGAGCACTTGGGACTAGAGCCGAGTGGCAAGACCTTGAGAAGAGAGTGGGTGGTGAGGAAGTAGAGGCCTCAACTGTAGATAACTTTCTCTGGAATGTTAGCAGTGAAGGAGAAAAGAAGAGATGTCAGCCAAATAGGGTTGAAAAATCGAGGAAAGGCTTTAAAAAAAAAAGAATTTTTGAGTATGTTTGCAAGCAGATGGGAAGAAGCCAGTGGAGAGGGAAAAAGAACAGATGCTTAAGACAGGGGGCTGACTAATGGTACAAAATATGGGAGGATTCAAAAGATAAGGGGGAAGGGAGAAGCATTGGCCTTGGTTAGAAGTAGAAGGAAAAGAGGAGAGAGTGCAGAGATGCTTCAAATAATGGACCTTGAAAGATGAAAGAAAAGAGAAAGGGATTAAGAACAGAACTTTTGATGGCCTCATCTAGTGAAATCTGAGTGTTGCAAGACTTCAGAGAGAGAGAGGCCAATGAGCTTGGTGTGAATCAGGGAAGCTTCTCAGAGGAGATTGAGTAAAAGGCACACATTCAACTGAAACTTCTTTCTTTAAAGTTACCATGGATCTCTTTATTACCAAATCCAGAGGCCTTTTCTTTATCCTCAATCTTCTTGACGTTTCTGCAACTTTTGACCCTGGTCTGGTTTTTTTTTTTTGGAATTTTTTACCCCCATTTGCATGTAAAAATAATTTCTGCTATTTGTTTTCTAACACTTTGAGATCCATGTTCTCTCTAGCCTTCTCCACCCTCCCCATTCCCTGAAACAGAAAACAATTGTTATACATGTGTCACTCTCTTCTTGATATTCACTTGTTTCAAGGTTTTTGTGACACTGATCCTTCCTGGATCTCTTCCTACCTGTCTAACCATTATTTCCCAACCTTCTGTACCAGATCTTTATCCGGGTCATACCCCCTAACCATGGCATATTCCCAATGGCTCCGATCTGAGACTTCCTTCTCCTACTGTACTATTTGTTTGATAATTTCATCAGCTACCCTGATCTTAATGATTATATTTATGCAAACGATTCTCAGATCCATTTATTCACTCAATCTGACTCATGACCTCCATTGTCACATCTTCAACTGCCTAGTAAACATCTTAAACTCAATATCCCATAGACATCTTAAATTCAATGTGTTCAAAATGGAACTTCTCAGCACTCCCCCCCCCAAAAAAAACGCCTTTCCTCTTCCTAATTTCCGTTACTATTGATGATGCCACTATCCTCCCAGTCATTCAGGCTTTCACTTTCGGTTTCATCCTTGACAGCTTATTCTCTTATCAGCCATATCCAATCTATAGTCAAGACCTATAGATTCTACCTTCATAACATCTCTCATCTATATCCTCTTCTTTCCTCTGACATTGCCACCCCAGGACAGGTCCTGACCACTTCATGTATGGACTATTATTGCCATAGCCTTTTGATTGATTTCACTACTTCATGTTTCTCTCCACCATAACTGTCAAATTAATCTTCTTAAAGCACAGGTCTGACTATATCACCCACACCTATTCAATAAACTCTAGTGGCTTCTTATTACCTGCAAGTAAATATAAATCAAATGTAAAATACACTATTTGATGATTAAAATTCTTTAGAACTTGGATCCTTATTTCCCTTCTAGTCTTATAGTAGAATACCTTATTTTCCTCCATTTCCAATGACATTGACCTTCCTTTCCATTCCCCAAACAAGACACTTAAATCTCCCTATTGTATCAGTTTCACTAACTGTTCTGCATCCCTACAATGTTCTTCTTCTTCACAGTAGTCTCCTGACTTCCTTCAAATCCTGACTAAAACCCCCTTTACAAGAAGACTTTTCCACAACTTTTGAGCCTAGTGCTTTCCTTCTAGGATTCTCTTTGTACATATATTATTTGCACATGGTCTTTTCCATGTTGTTTTCCCCATTCAACTGAACTCCTTGAGAGAGGGGACTGTTTTTTCCCCTGTTTTGCATCCCCAGTGCTAAGCATAGTGCCTGGCACATAGTAGATTCTTTTAAAAAATTTTTATTATTTTTTTAAACTCTTATCTTCCATCTTGGAGTCAATACTGTGTATTGGCTCCAAGGCAGAAGAGTGGTAAGGGCTAGGCAATGGGGATTAAGTGACTTGCCCAAGGTCACCCAGCTAGGAAGGGTCTGAGGCCACATTTGAACCTAGGACCTCCTGTCTCTAGACCTGGTTCTCAATCCACTGAGCTACCCAACTGCCCCCAGAAAATGTTTTAATAACCAACTCTTTGAAACAAAATTTTAGCCATGTCCTACTTTTAAGTTTAATCTGCATTATTATTTTTCTCCATCACTTTATTAAGTCTAGACAACCAACAAAACAATAAATTAAGCCCTGATTTGTTACATTTGCTGATTTCTGAGGCACAAATGCTTCACACTAAAAAACTTAATAGCAAAGACCTCCAGGAATTGATGCAGAGTGAAAGGAGCAGAGCCAAAAGAACATTGTACACAGAGACCAATACACTGTGGTAAAATCGAATGTAATGGACTTCTGCACTAGCAGCAATGCAATGACCCAGGACAGTTCTGACCAACTTATGGTAAAGAACGCTACCCACATTCAGAGGAAGAACTGCAGGAGTGGAAACACAGAAGAAAAGCAACTGCTTGAACACATGGGTTGAGGCGGACATGATTGGGGATGTAGACTCGAAACTAACAGTCCAATGCAGCTATCAACAATTTGGAAATAGGTCTTGATTGATGACACATGTTGGGACTAGTGGAAATGTGCATCGGCTATGGGGGGGGGGGAGTTGGGGGGTGAAGGGAAAAGTAAGAGCATGAATCATGTAACCATGTTAACTTTTCTAAAAAATAAAAATTATTAAGGGGGGGGGAACTTAATAGCCACCTTCCCTGAACCAGTAAGAACTATCTTCAACCTTCCCCAAATATTACAGTTATCAATTTTGAGATCAAGAGGCAGTTTAAAGTAGATGATTTATCCCTAAGATTTTTCTCTTTAAATTCAGTAACAATAGATGGTTCTTGGCAATTGATGGGATTTTTTGAGGTATACCCAGAAACCCCTAGCCATTAAAAAATTGCTCCCCCCAACAACCAGCACTTTCAGTTTTTTAATATGAAATTACCCTCCTCCAGTTTTTGTAAAGAGAGCTCAGGCTATCATTTATCCTTTTCCAAAATGTCTTGGCCTTATCGTTCTTTTTTTTTTTTTTTTTTTTTTTTTTTTTTTTGCCAGTTATCCTCACACTTTGGATATCACAAATTACTTCTCTGGGACAATTTCTACTCTAGCTTCAGCCTCTTAGAATCTTCCCCTCCAATCCCCAGAGTAGTAATCTGTGGAATTTTTGCTGAGCAAACAGATACTGTTATGTAAAACTTTGTCAAATTATATTTGTATTGTAATACAAATTGTTAGAAACTGTATTCTTTAAAGTTGATTTTTAAAAAAATGTTATCTCCCTATTCCTTTGTCCATCATGGTTTAGATGACATTCTATTGACTGGTCTGGAAGGAGCAATTGTAGACTTGAACTCTAGGGATAACTTGGCATGTTCTTGTCACTGTTGTTCATCCTTCATTTTTTTTTAAACCCTTACCTTCCATCTTGGAGTATTGATTCCAAGGCAGAAGAGTGGTAAGGGCTAGGCAATGGGGGTTAAGTGACTTGCCCAGGGTCACACAGCTGGGCAGTGTCTGAGGCCAGATTTGAACCTAGGACCTCCCATCTCTAGGCCTGCCTCTCAATCCACTGAGCTACCCAGCTGCCCCCTCATCCTTCATTTTTAAAGAGAACCAATGACGTCATGATGAATGATGTCTTGACTTGTGTTTAAGTGAGGCAGAGTTGCACAAAGTCATCACTCTTTCTTCCAGAGACATCCAAGTCCATTGGCAAGACAAATTTCAGGATGACTGGTAGTGGTCTTGAATGCACCTTGGCATCTTCAATGTCTGACCAAGCGCTTAGCACTCTACAGTGCTTGCTTCAGCTGCTTTCATAGCTTTTGGAACAAATTGTTCTCATCCAGTCCAGTCTGTTAGGAGGAAGTCTTCACATGCTTGAGGTAGACATCTTCTAACTCACTGACTGGTTTGAGGCCTTATCAGTTACCCTCATCCTGCCCATCTGCCAAGATGGCTCTACTGGAGAGTGGCCTCTGTGCTTGCTATAGCTTCTTGGAATCACAATGACAGTTGGGTATCAGGTAGACACCAATGTTGGATGAGCAGCCCTGAAAAGGCCTTGGCAGGCTCTCAAAACAGACATGTTAGTCCTCCCTGAATACTCCATATACCCCGATTTGGCATGTATGCTCTGCAGTACACTAGAAAGACACTGGCTTTGGAGTTAGAGGACATACTATCCATGTATTGCTAATAAGTCACGTCAATAAGCATTTATTAAATGCATCCCGTGTGTGATGTATTAAGCTTAGATAGCTCTTAGGGTAAAAAAAAATGGCAGAAAAATAAAAGAAAACAAAACAAAACCCAATCCTCTTTCTCAAAGAGCTTACAGTCTAATGGGAAGATAATATAGACACAACTATGTATGAACAAGAAAGAAGGTACTAAGGTTATAAGTGACTAACAAATTGGTTCTGTGACTTGAGGCAAATCATTTCATCCCTTTGAGCCTTAATCTCTTCCTCAATAAACAATCAACAAGCAAGTGTGAAAGACACAAAGAAAGACAAACATGGGTTTGTCTTTGCTTTTAGTCATTGCTTTTAGGCAATTACCATACTATGTGTATAAATAGGGACATACAAGATACATAACAAGTAGGAAGAGGGTGACCTTTGGGGATAAGGCTGAAAATGGCTGGCGGGTAGATTAGAAGACCTCCTAAGAAAGATGGCATTTAAGATTTCTTGAAATAAGTCAGGCATATCAAAATGCAGAGGTGAGGAGGAAGGACATTCCAGACACGAAGGACAATCAGTACAAAGGAACAGAGATGGGAGGTGGAACATAGTATGCAAGGAGCAGAAAGTAGACCAGTATCTCTGTACTGTACATTATAATGTGGAGGGCAGTAAAATATGAGAAGATTGGAGAAGGAGGAAGGGACAGTTGCAAAATCTTAAATATCAATCAGAAGATTTTATGTTTGATCACTACATTTTGGTAAAAGGTACCATAGACTGTGAAATATCAATGTTAAACTTATATACACCAAATGGCATAGTGTTCAAATTCTTGAAGGGAAAGTTCAGTGAATTATAAGAGGAGATAGTAAAACTATACTAATAAGGGATCTCAATTTGCCCCTTTCAGACTTAGATCAATCTAACCATAAAGTAAATAAGAAAGGCAATGAGTAGGATTTTAGAAAAGTTAGATATGATAGGACTTTAGAGAAAATTGTACAGGAATAAAAAGAAGTATACTTTTTTCTCAGTTGTATGTGTCAGAAAAAATTGACTACATAGTAGGAAACAAAAATTACGTGACTGATTAGTTCTACCAAATTCCTTTCTTGTCACACATATGATCTTGATGCCTAAATCAGGGAGAGAAAAACAGAGAAAGAGAACTAAAGAACAATTTCCATTGATACAAAAAATTTAAGATGATTACAGCAATATATTCACAAAGACACATTGGAATATATCTGGATCAATATTAAGAAAACCATAAGAATAATTGACCACATTGATAATAAAAGCATCAAAAATCACATGATTATGTCACTAGATCTCCATTTTACAGATAAGGAAACTGAGGCAACCAGAAGTTAAATGATTTGCCCAAGATCACACAGATACTAAATGTCTGAGGCTGGATTTAAACTCATGTCTTCCTGACCAGGTTTGCACCATCTAGCTGCCTAGTCTGAAATACTTGACTGCTGGAGAGGAATTTACAGTTTTCTATATGGGGTAAGGGTGAGGACTGTAATCCGAGACTAAAGCTGGAGAACTTTTTAGAGAGCAAACCAATGGAAAATAGCAAGCCTATGCCTTCCCTTTCTTTTCCTAACAAAAAAACAGTTCCCTTATTTTGTAAGTGATGTGTTGATCTTTTCTCTGGGTAGCTCTGATCAAGAGGCTATTCTCAAGACTTTCTTACTCCCAGGAAGTTTTCTGGGGCTTTTGTTTTGTTTTGTTGTATTTTATGTAACTGAAACCGACACAAAAATTTTCCCTTCAGAAGAAAGAGCCTCCACCTATACCTATGATCTTATAGTGCCACCTCAAGGAGGCTTTAGGTATTGTAACCAAAATGTGGGGGGTTATTTCTTGAGCTAGGAAAGAGAAATAGGTAAGATTTTTTAAAAAGGAAGTTCAGAAAGTTAAAACAATCATAATATAGTACTTCAGTGCCCACTGGACTGTCTTTTAAAACAGCAATTCTCAAGGATCTCTTTGACACTCTTAAAAATTATCGAGGCCCCTCACCAAGAGCTTTTGTTTCTATGCATTATATCTATTAATTTTTTGTTTTCGTTTGGTTGCTTTTCAGTCACCCCTGGTGATCCCATTTGGGCAGATACCAGAGTAGTTTGCCATTTCTTTTGCCAGCTCATGTTGCAGATGAGGAAATTGAGGCATACAGGGCTAAGTAAATTGCCCAGGGTCACACAGTAAGTATTTGAGGCCATGTTTGAACTTAAGATCAGTCTTCTTAACTGCAGCCTAGTACTCCTTCCACTATTCCATAAAGCTGCCCCTATTAATATTTACCATATTGGAAATGAAAGCTGATAAAAATTTAAAATATGAATTAATTTAAAATAAAAATGTTAAATGTATCCCTTATTAGCATATTTTATAAATACAAATATGTTTATAATTGAAATAAAATAAAAATTTTTAAATAAATTTAGGATCAATATTTTATGAAAAATGACTATATTTCCCAAAACAAAATATTAGCGAGAAGGGTGGCATTGCTTTTTTCTTTTAATTAAAAAAATTTCAGTTTCAGATTCTCTCTCTCTGCTCCCTGAGAAAGAAAGAAGATGGAATTTTAAAAGCTATTTCTGCAAATCTTTTTAATATCTAGCTTACATTACATTAAGGTTTGCAAAGCACTGTACAGGCATTGTCTCATATGACCCTAATAGAAGTTAGCTGGATTCTCATATCTACTTCTGCATTCATTGTGTTGTGGTAGATTATTTTGGTTGATGCATTCACAGAAAATCTGGCCTCACACAAATCTGTAAAGGATTATGGATTCTCTGAAGGAGTTTCAGGACTCTTAGAGAGCTTAGATCAGACTTTAAGAATAACTGCTCCAGAGAGCTTTTCAAAATAGTATTACCAAATGGAAAAAAAAATGTAATGACTATAATTAATCTCTGCCTTGGTAACAATTCTGTCCCAAAAGGTCAGTCAAAGCTCAGCGATACAGAATTTTGAACATTTCTCCTAAAGAAATAATGTCATACAAATGTGGAATAATTAGAAACAATGTTATACAAATGCTGAATAATATCCAAGGCTAGTCCACAGAAACTGTGTAACCCACGCTGAATCTGAAACAGTACCAAGAATAAGCCTGAACCATTGTCCTCCTCAGGATCCTTGAGCCTTGAACCTCAACCCCACTGAGCTGTCCTAATCCCTAAGCACCGCCCTCCTTGCTCAGTCTCTAAAGGATGAGGCAGATGGGAACAGATTCCTCAAAGTCTCCCAAACTGGTTAGCTCCTATTATGAATGGGGTGTTCAAGGATGACCAACATTTCTGGTGTGAAGGTTTCCTGAGCCCTTTTTAATGCTATTCATCCATCCTTAGCTTCTATCCTGCATCCAACTCTCACCTGTGACTCCAAGAAGTTGTAGCCTACACAATGCAAGTAAAACCATTTCATCAGATGGTTAAACCAGGCTGAGAGTAACTGACAGACCTTAAAATGGGTCAGTGGCTTAGGGGGATGCCTACCCCAAGCATTCGAAGACTTCCCTTGGTGGAAAGGATGATTGAGAACAATTTGTTCAATGGCCACAAAGGTGGCTAAAACAGAAGTCGTGAAGAGCTTAGAGTTTGATCAGACATTGAAGATAGCAAAGTCATCCATCCACTGCATTCCAGACCACTGCCAGTTTCCTGACGTTTGCCTTGCTACCCGACTTGGGTGACTTCAGAAGAGAGAGGGAAACTGATGACTTTGTGCAATTCTGTCTTACTTAAATTCACTCACAAGTCAAGCCATCACTCATCATGATGTCTTTGGTCTTCTTCAGAAAAAGAAGATGAACAACAGCTTCTGTGGAGAAAGTACTTCAGAGAAAGGAGGATAGAGCCTCTAATGAATTAAGAAGGAAAGGAAGAGGCCCTGAGAGAGAGAGCTGTCCCCAGAACTAAAAGAACTTAATAGAAGGAAGAAAGAGTGAGGGGAAAAGAGAATAATGGGGCTTCTTTGGCAAGAGAATTTGTTCTGAACCTGGGAATTTCCTCTTATCATCAACCTAGCATGTGAAAATCACATTGTTTATGCAGAGTTCTGATCAGGTTGCTCTTCTACTCACATCCCTGCAATGGCTCTCACTTGCCTAACAAGCAAAGTTAAAATTTCTTAGTTTGGCATTCAAGGCTTTCTTAAATTTGGTATCATTATATTTCTTTAGCTGCTATTTTCCTCCTAGACTTTGGTTCCTCTCTTCCATGAATTCTATGGACTACTTGGTGTGGCCTATAAATATTCCATATTTTTCTGCCTCTGCCACTGTTCACATTGCTCCCTAAGCCTAGCCTTCCAAAGCTCTCTATCCCTGACTTCCTGAAGTGCTTGAATTAATCTGAGATCCAATGAATGTGAGTGTTCCCTTCCACAATGTAAGCCCTTCACATCTCTCCATATTGGGTGACTCTTGTCAAACTTCTCTAAATTTGCATCGAATGATCCAAACAACATGTAAGCCTTTCTCAAGTTCTCTTCATATTCCAAGGATATCAATGGAATATACAGATTTCTTTTCATTGTTTATCCTTCACTCCTGACATGTGACCAGCCTTATCTTTTTTTTTTTTTAACCTTTTACCTTCCATCTTGGAGTCAATACTGTGTATTGGCTCCAAGGCAGAAGAGTGGTAAGGGCTAGGCAATGGGGGTTAAGTGACTTGCCCAGGGTCACACAGCTGGAAAGTGTCTGATGCCATATTTGAACCTAGGACCTCCTGTCTCTAGGCCTGGCTCTCAATCCACTGAGCTACCCAGCTGCCCCCCCTTATCTTTTTTTCAAGCTTTTCTTTTAAAATATCCTTTAAACAGTTTTTTCTCCCTCAGATTATTTTATTTGTTTTTATTATTTTATCTTTTTTTTACAACTTTTAATTTTTATTTTTAGAAAATTTTTCCATAGTTACATGATTCATGTTCTTACTCTCCCCTCCACCCCCCCAGCTCCAATAGCCCCCCCACATACACACCTGTAAGCCTATGAACAAAGCCACTTGTTTTAACATGTGTCATCAAGACCTATTTCCATATTGTTGATAGTTGCACTGGGATGGTCGTTTAGAGTCTACATCCCACATCATGTCCATATCAACCCATATGTTCCAGCAGTTGTTTTTCTTCTGTGTTTCTACTCCTGTAGTTCTTCTTCTGAATGTGGGTAGTGTTCTTTTCCACAAGTTCCTCAGAATTGTCTTGGGTCGTTACATTGCTGCTAGTACAGAAGTCCATTACTTTCAATTTTACCACAGTATATCAGTCTCCTCAGATTATTTTAATTAAATTTTCTATTTCCTTATCTTTTGAGTGATAATACATGCATAACCCAGTTGAATGGCTTGTCAATTCCAGGGGAGGGAAGTAGGGAAGAAGATGACATGAATCATGTAACTTTGGAAAACTTATGTGTAAATTTGTTATTGCAATAAAATAAAGTTAAATCTAAAAACTAAATAAATTAATAAATAAAAGATCTATTTCTTGTTTCATTCATCTAGATATTTTATGTTTTTTTACTTAATTTATTACTAATTTTGTCAGCATATAATTGGTCAGAATTATTTTTAGTAACTTCTTTATTACCTTTTAAAATGTTCCCAATCTTGGATATATAGGTAGGTTATGACTAGGTTTTGTTTTGTTTTGGGAGGTTTGGGTATTACAAATAAAGGCATAGAAAATAATCTAAACTCTACCAAAATAATAATGATGATGGCTAGCATTTATATGGCATTTTAAGACTTACAAAATGTTTTCTATATGGTATCTCATTTCCTAACTAGTAAAAATCAAAGATCTTATTACTACCAAATAAAAGAGACAAATCTGTGAACATCAAATACCACTGACCCATACCCTTATTTTCCTTTCTATATAGATGAGAACAATCTACACACACAATGAAGGTATTATTGATGAGGGATTAGAAATAAACAGTTAAACTTTCTAAAGTAATATTCTAGTTACTGAAATGTATGTAAGAAGAGGGTTGGGGGGGCAGCTGGGTAGCTCAGTGGATTGAGAGGCAGGCCTAGAGATGGGAGGTCCTAGGTTCAAATCCGGCCTCAGACACTGCCCAGCTGTGTGACTCTGGGCAAGTCACTTGACCCCCATTGCCCACCCTTACCACTCCTACACCTATGAGTCAATACACAGAAGTTAAGGGTTTAAAAGAAAAAAATTTGAAAAAAAAAAGAAGAGGGTTGGACTTGATCTCCAAGGTCATTTCCAGCTCAATATATATGAGCTAATACTACAGTAAAAGAGTATTGATTGGGGAATGATGTCAAGGAGTTCTGAGATGCAGAGAAAGGGAGAAGAATGAGTTCATGGTAAATGGATTGTTTTTTCCAGTAAAGTATAAGGTAACATTCTTAGCTGAGAAGGTAGAGAGAGTGATGAAAGAATCTCGAAAAGAATGTGATAATGAAACAAATTGAGAGGTGCAAAAAGGTTGTTTTGTTTGGGGTAAGAATCTAGTTTGAAATTATAGAGAGATTATATAACATTAATTTGTAGTGAACCCATTCAATTTGGTTACATAATTTTTCCAGCACTGATCAGCAATATGTGAATAAGAATGAAGGAGGTAGATAGTGGGAGCAGTTCAGGATTGGATGTTGACAAGGCATGGGCAGCTCTAGAAAAAGTGAGCAGGGGTAATCAAGAATAGAAAGGAGTCTAGAGTTGAACTGGTTAAATATAGGGTTGGAAAGAGAAGGGTGATGTGAGAGCAGGAATGAATGCTTGAGAAACTACTATGGGATAGAAGGTTTAGAGATCACAGTAAGGAAGAATAGTTTATGCAGAAAAGGACATAGGGAAATGGAATGATAAAAAGTTATGATCCAATAAAGGAATTTTAGAGTTTTTAGTGATTGAAGTAAAATATATATGGGTGATTACTAGGCCAAAGGTCTGACCATCTTCTTTGTAACTAAAGTGGAGTGAAAGAGTAGGACTTGGAAATAGAGGAGATTGCTTTGAAGATTAGAGGATTTGAGGGGACAGAAACATGTATGTTCAAGTCTCTTATTATGAAAGGTAGGAATTGGGATGAAGAGGAAAACTATAAGCCAGATACCAAATAAACATTTATTACATACCTATTGTATACATGGAACTGTGCAAATTCCTGGAAATATAAAGACCAAAAAAGATGGACCCCACTCTCAAGGAGAATTTTACTATTCAAGAATAGGGCTGGTGGAGTGGTTTATATTATATCTTAGAGTCAATAGAGAGCCATTTGAATTGATTGAGTAGGGGACATAACACGGTCAAGACTGCACTTTAGGAAAATTTATTCTGGCGACCAACTTGGAGCCTTGTGCAAAGGGACATAAAACTGCAAGCTCTTCTGCCCAGCAATACTACTACTAGGTCTATCTCTCCAAGAGATCAAAGAAAGGGGAAAAGGGCCAACTTGAGAGTTAAGATGCGTGCTGGAAGCTTTGACAAAGTGAGGGAAGCTCAGCTTGCCTCAAATCCTCCAAACACACTAAAATAGAAATGAGAGGAAAGCAGCTCAATGCCAGCCCTATTCCTTTCCATATGACCTGAAGTAACAAAATGATAGAAGGGGAACAGTCTTAGGAGCTGCCAAATGGCCTGAGGTAAGAAAGGGTAGAGTGGGGAGCATCCTAACACAGGAGATAACAGGGAAACCAAGAACAGAGGGAGTGGAATCCAGTTGGAAAAAAACAGCTGCAAGCTTCCCCATCAGAAGCCCGCTAGTCCAGCTCCTTGAAATGCATACTGAGGGACCCAAAGATAGCTGGACCAACACTAAGCATCAGAGAAAGATACATTGCAAGCTTCGAACAGTGCTCTCTCTACCCTAGAGACAGAACAGAACCTCAAAAGATATACAAGATTATAATGGGGGAAATTACTATAAAAATTAGTAAAGACAATGAAAAAAACCTAACCGAGTAAAGACAATGAAAAAAACCTAACCTTGGAAAGTTACTTTAGTGACCAAGAAGACCAAAATATAAGCTCAGAAGGGGACAATGACAAAAAGGAAAACAATATGAAGCCTCAGAGGAAAGTGATATAGGATGGCAGGTACCAAAAGATCTCTTGAAAGAACTTTAAAAAATTAAATAATAAAAGAAATGATAGAAAGATTGATTCAACAACTTGTAAATTAGAATGGGCCAAATGGAAATGAAGCAAAAGAAAAAAAATACTGAAGAAAAAACTCCATAAAGAATAGAATGAGTCAAATGGAAAAGGAAAAATAAAAGCTCAAGGAAGAAAATAACTTCCTAAAAATTAGAATAGAGCAAATGGAGGCTATTGTTTCCTTAAGACACCAGGAACAATAAAACAAAATAAAAAGAATGAAAAAATAGAAGAAAATCTGAAATACCTTATTTGAAAAACAAATGACCTAGAAAATAGATCCAGGAAAGACAATATAAAAATAATTAGAATACCTGATAGCTATGATAAAAAAAAAAAAAAGGCCAGGACATCATATTATAAGAAATCATCAGAGAAAAACTGCCTTCATATCTTCAAACAAGAGGGGGATATAGAAATTGAAAGGATCCACCTATCACCTCCTGAAAGAGACCCTAATATAAAACTTCCCAGAACTATTAATTGCAAAATTCAAAAACTCTCAGGCCAGGAAAAAAATTCTGTAAGCAGCGGGCAGCTGGGTAGCTCAGTGGATTGAGAACCAGGCCTAGAGACAGGAGGTCCTAGGTTCAAATGTGGCCTCTGTTGTGAGGAAGATTAGATTAGTTAGTGATTAAGAATTAAGATGTATCTAGCAGGAAGGAGTTGGAGCTGGGAATTCCAAGATGGAATGAAGGAGCAGGAAGAAGTGACTTGTGCTCTGAGAGGGACTCCATTAGGGGTTAGCACAAACTGTGGTTAGCCCTGGGAGAACTCAGAGTAAAAGGACATCCTGCATCCTGATTTCCCCAGGATCCTGTGTGGTGGTGGCATCTTGCAAAGAGGTCAAGATCTTCAGTGCTGTACCAAGGGAAGAAGAGAAGTTTGAGATCTGGTGGACAGTGTCTCGAGCACACCTTCTTAACTTGGTACCTGAGACCACCTTGGCTCTTGGCATCCAGAGATCATCGGTGGATTGTAGTGAGAACCCCAAAGCTACATCAGCCCTTAGCTGTGCTCAAGTCTGGCAGGTCCAGGTCAGAGACAGTCACCCAGAGACTCCATTACAGCTCCTTGGGCCCTGTCAGTTTAGGTCACCAAGTTAGTGTAGAAATAAATGCTCCCCTTTCCCTGTGGGTTTTGTCATTAGGTTTTAAGGGTTTAGAGTAGACATCCCTATCCCACCTTTTAGTTGTTCATAATTAAAACCAGTTATAACCTGTTACCTTGCCTGTTGGATTCAAAGCCTCTGGCCCAGGGTGACAGTTGATCAACTGTCCCTTTGTCAGTTAGGAGCAGCTTGGCTGTTCTGGTCTCCATGTCCAGGTCTAGTCTCTCATAAACCCCAGTGTGTGTACCCACAAATCACCTAGTTTTATTATAATATCCCTGGGGTCACCATTACCTTTACTTATCATTTTCTACACCTCAGACACTTCTCAGCTGTGTAACCCTGGGCAAGTTACTTGACCCCCCATTGCCTACACTTACCACTCTTCTGCCTTGGAGCCAATACACAGTATTGACTCCAAGATGGAAGATAAGGGTTTAAAAAAATTCTGTAAGCATCCAGAAGAAAACAATTTAAATATTGTGGAATCACAGTCAGAATTACACAAGATCTAGGAGCTTCTACATCAAGGGACCAGAAGGCATGGAATATGATACTCTGAAAGCCAAAGAATCTAGGCCTACAACCAACAATCACATACCCAGCAAAACTGAGCATAATACTTCAGCAAGAAAAAATGATATTTAATGAAATATAAGACCTCCAGGTATCCCTGACAAAAAGCCCTAACTGCAAAGAAAATTCATTGCCCATTTGACACTTAAGAGAAACACAAAAAGGTAAACAGAAAAATGAAAACTTATGGGTTTTAATAAGGTTGAATTTGAATACATTTATACCTAGGAAGGTGATCATTAAGATACTTAAGATACATATGATACTTGAGTCACAAAAGGTACTAAAAATATTCAAGATATTTAAAGTACTTAAAGACTTAAATTTAAAGTACTTAAGAACTTTATCAGTAGTAAGAAAATAAGGAGTATATATAGAAAGAAGGGAGTAAGAGGAATAAGATGTAATGCTACAAAAAATTTAAAAATCAAGGAACAGAAAAAAGGGAAAACACCAGGAGAAGAGAAAGTGAAATACAGAAGAAGATAAATGAGAGGCACTTCAGTGTCAATACAGTAGGGGTATGGTGGGCAATGCTTGAACTTTATTCTTATCTTAATTAGCTCAAAGTAGGAATAACAGTCATAGTCAACTAGCTATAAAAACCTACCTTGTCCTATTGGGAAGTAAGCGAGAAAGAGGAATGAAAGAAAGAGAGGGGATGGATAAAAAGGAGGGTAAACTGGGGGAGGCAGTGTTCAGAAGCAAAACATTTGTGAATAGGGAAAATCTGAAAAGAGAGAAAGAAAAGTAAATGGGGACAGAATAAGATGGAGGGAAAACACAGTTAGTAATCATAACTATAAATGCGAATGGGATGAATTCACCCATAAAGCATAAAAGGATAGTAGAGTAGATTAAAAACCAAAATCCCAGACTAGAAACACTTGTAAAGTAGAGAAACACACAGAGTAAAAATAAGTAAACAGCCAAATTGCAGGAAAAAAAATTGAGCAAACCATCAAAAATTCCCTAAGAAAAAGGTTCCAGGGGTAGATGGATTCACAAGTGTATTCTACATTCAAAGAACAATTAACTCCAATACTACATCAACTATTTAGAAAAGTAGAGAAAGAAGGATTTTTTCAAAATTCCTTTTATGACATATATGTGACAAATATTATTGATACCTAAGCCGGGAAGAATTAAGACAGAGAAAGAAAACTATAGCTCAATCTCCCTAATGACTAGTGACACAAAAATTTAAAATAAAATACTAGCAAGGAGATTACAGCATTATATAATAAGGATTATATACCATAACCAGGTGGGGTTTTATACCAGGAGTGTAGGAATGGTTCGATATTAGGAAAACTATCAGCATAATTGACCATATCAATAACAAAGCCAATAGAAGCCTAATTATCCTAATAGATGCAGAATTATCCTAATAGATGCAGAAAAAGCCTCTGACAAAATATTACACCCATTCTTTATAAAAACACTAGAAAGCAGTGGGATAAAAGGAGCTTTCCTTACAGTGATAAAGAACATCTATTGAAACATCAGCAAGCATTATCTGTAATGGCGATAAACTGGAATTCTTCCCAGTAAGGTCAGGGGTGAAGCAAGGATGTTCATTATCACTACAGCTATTTAATATAATATTAAAAATGCTAGTAATGGCAATAAGAAGAGAGAGAAATGGAAGGGATTAGAATAGGCATAGAGGAAACAAAACTATCATTCTTTACAGATGAAATGATGGTATACATAGAGAACCTCAGAGCACCAACGAAAAAACTAATAGAAACAATTAACAACTGTAGCAAAGTTTCAAGATACAAAATAAACCCACATAGTCAACATTTCTATTCACCAAGTTGGAGCAGCTAGAGATAGAAAGAGAAATTCCATTTAAAATGACTGCAGGCAATATAAAATTCCTAGGAGTTCATTAACCAAATCAAGCCCAGCAATTATATGAACACAATTGCAAAAACTTTCCACACAAACAAAATAAGACCTTAACAACTGGAAAAATATTAATTGCTGATGGATAGGCTGAGCCAATGAAATAAAATGACAGTCCTACCTAAATTAATTTACCTATTCAGTGCCATACCAATCAAACTACCCAAAATGTATTTCCTAGGACTAGAAAAAACAATTACAAAATTCATCTGAAAGAACAAAAGGCCAAAAATATCAAGGGAATTAATGGGAAAAAAAAAGGAGAGGAAGGAAGACTAATCATCCCAGATCTCAAACTGTACTATAAAGCAGTAATTATCAAAACAACCTAGTACTGGCTGAGAAATCTGAGAAATAAAGTAGTGGAGAAAAGGAATAGGTTAGGAAACCAACACATAGTAGTTAATGACCCCACTAACCTAATGTTTGATAAACCCAAAGATCCAAGCTTTTGGGGAAAAGAACTTGTTATTAGACAAAAATTGTGAGGGAAATTGGAAAACAATATGGCAGAAACTAGGCATACACCAATATCTTACATTATACTTCAAAATAGAGTCAAAATGGATACTTGATCTAAAAATAAAGATACTACAAACAAATTAGAACATGGAAAAGTTTACCTGTCAGATTTATGGATAAGGGAAGAATATATGACCAAACAAAACATAGAGAACATTATGAAAATGAATAAATAATTTTGAATACATTAATTTTAAAGTTTCTGTACAAACAAAATCAATGCAACCAAAATTAGAAGGGAAACAATAAATTGGGGGGGAGGGGTGGAATTTCATAGCAAATGTCTCTGACAAAGGTCTCATTTCTCAAATATGTAGAGAACTGTGATAAATTTATAAGAATACAAAGCATTCCCTAATTGATAAATGATCAAAGGATATGAATAGGTAGTTCTCAGATGAAAAAATTAAAACTATCTTTAGTCATTTGAGGAAATACTCCAAATCACTATTGTAAGAGAAATGCAAATTAAAAGGTCTCTGAGATAGCATCTCATACCTATTAGACAGGCTAATATGACCAAAAAGGAAAATGGTAATAGATGGAGTGGATGTGGGAAAATTTGGACACTAATGCAATCAGTTTTAGTGGAACTGTGAACTGATATAATCATTCTGGAGAGCAATCTGAAACAATAGTCTAAGGGCCATAAAACTATGCAGACCCTTTGACCCAGCAATACCACTATTGGGTCTGTATCCCAATGAGATTAGAAATAAAGGAAAAGGATCTACTTATACAAAAATATTTTTAGCAACTCTTTTTTTTTAGAGGCAAAGAATTAGAAAGCAAGAGGGTATCCATTAATTGGGGAAAGGATGAACAAGCTATGGTATATGATTGTAATGGAATACTATTGTGCCATAAGAAATGAAGAACAGGATGAGTTCAGAAAACCCTGGAAAGACTTATATGAAGTGATGCAAAGTAAAGTGAGCAGAACCAGGAGAATGATGTATATAGTAACTGAAATATTTCATGATGATCAGCTGTGAAGGACTAAACTATTATGAGCAAAAAAAGTTCCAAGATAACCCCAATGGTCTTATGGTTTAAAAAAAAATATTATCCATAGCCAAAGAAGGAAGTGTTGGAATCTGATTGCAGATCAAAGCATGCAATCCTTTACTTTGTTTCCTTCATGAGGTTTTTTATTATGAATGTGACATGTGTCTTCAGTCACCACATGGGAATATGGAAATCTGCATTGCACAAAAGCACTGATATAACCTATAGAAAACTATCACTTCAAAATGGGAGAGGAAAGGTAGAAAATCTGAACTGCAAAATTTAGAAAACAATTGTCAAAAATTGTTTCCAGATGTAATTGAAAAAATAAAAATCAATTTTTAAAAAAAGACCTACTTATACATAAATACTTATAGTAGATTTTTTTGTGGTGGCAAAGGATTAGTAACTAATGGGATATCCATCAACTGAGGAATGGCTGAACAAATTCTGGTATGTTCATAATGGCATACTATTGTATAAGAAATGATGAACAGGATGATATTTGAAAAACCTGGGAAGATTTATATGAAGTGATGCAAAATGCAGTATGGAGAACCTAGAAAAAATGTTGTAGGCAGTTAAGAGCAATAATGTATGCTAATCACTCCAAATGACTTAATATTATCAACAATGCAAAGATACAAGAAAATGCAAAGATCCAAGACAATGCCAAGAGATAAATGATGAAAAAGATTATGCACCCCCACAGAAGTGTGAATGCAGATCAGAGCATTCGGGCTTTCATTTTATTTCCCTCTGTGAGTTTTTCTTGAATGTGTAACATGTCTTCTTTCACAACATGATAAATATGGAAAAATGTATTGCATGATAGTACATGTATAACTTATATTGTTTGTCACCTCAGGAAAAGAGGAACGGAGGGAGAGAAGGAGGGAGAAAATTTGGATTGCGAAATGTCAGAAAATGAAAATATTTCTGTATGCAATGGGGGAAATTACAAATAAAAAAATTACTTTGGCAGCAGTGATTAAATTATCAAGACCATTTCAGATGTCGAAGAAAAAACAGTAATCCTAATAATATATTCTGCAATTAGGTACCAGTCTGCCAGAAACAATTTTTAGTTAATTTAACATTAATTTTCATCTAAGTCATTTCTACTGTGGAGAGAAAAATGGTCCAAACTGGCAGAGACTCATTTGCTTTTTGCCATGACTTTCTGTCCCAAGAAGATAACATTTATAGGAATCTTGAACAAGGAACAGACCCAATGGGAAAATGTAGTTCTGAGTCAACATTTGAGAAGTTAAGCATCCCATTACTTCTGAACTACTTCCCTCAAGAATCACTGGGATTCCTTCCAAAGATCTGTTTAGAGAATCTAAATCAAATAGGAGATAGTGAGAGTGCCTTCTTTTATATGGAAAAGGGCATTTCCATTGTGGGATATATCCTAGTCCAATCCCTTCAAGGAATAGATTTCTCTTTAATCCATTAACCTAAAGAAAAGCCCATTTCCCTCCTTTTTGTTTTCTGTCATCAACCTTTCTTTAAAGGGGCTTTAGAAAAAATACCATTTCTCAGTATTTTCAGTTTATAGAGATTTTAAATATGCTTTCACAGAGGAAACACGTCAACAAGTTGTTCTATCTATTTACCATTTCTTCCTCTTTCACTTACCAAGACAATGCTACCTACCACTCCATTATATACATTATTTTTTTTCTATTAGAATGTAAGCAAATTGAGGGAAGAGACTTTTACTTTTTGTATTTGTAACCACAGTTCTTGGCACAGTGCCTGGCATGTAGTAATCACTAAATAAGTGTTTTTTTTTTAATTTAAAATTAAAATTAAACTTTTTTTAAATTTAAATTTAAATTTTTTTTAAATTTCAGTTATTCATAGATTTAAGGTGTCCTAGATTAGTCCAACTCCTCATTATTACATTTAGTGAAAATAAGACCCTGAAAGTTAAATGACTTGTCCAAAGACAAATTTACTAGCGAGTTACAGGCAGGATTTGAACCCAGTCCTCTAACTGTCTCTATATGGAGCTTTTACAGTTTTGGGGAATTGGCTTAGTCTTCATAATTTATAGTGCCCCCCTCCTTCTTCCATTGCTTTTTGGGTCCAAATGCAGGCACATATTAATACAAATTTGTACATATGCACCAGATAAATCATATAAATACCTGCTCTAAGATCTAGGCTGGGGAAAGCACTTAGGATCATATATAACTGGAGGGCTATCCAATGAGGTCATAATCTTCACAGCAAGAATAGTATGATCTGTCTGGTATCAATCCATGTAGATGCTTAGTCAGCCTACTTCTGGAAATCTGTAATATGATGGAAGGTCACTCCCCAGTTCTCCGCTTGCACCTGTAGTTTCTATTTCCTCTCTGCTTACTCCTTTTCATTGGCTGCTTAGCTAGAATTAAGGCTATTGTACATAGAAACATCTTGAACAGGCAAAATCTCTCTTTCTTCCTTGATGATGAGTGAGGCAAGAACTGCTGTGAGCCTTAGGGCAGAGAGAGAGGTAGCAAGAGCTAAGGTTGTCTGCTTTACCTCCCAATGGAGGCTGCCAAGCCACAACTAATTTTTTCCCCTTGTTGTGTCTATTCTTTTCTCATCTTAGGAATGAATATCAGAAAGGCAATAGACCAGATTATAGCCTTATGAGCTTCTAAAGGTTTGAATAAAGTCAGCCAGGAGCCACAGCAGCCAAGCCCAGTGAAGGACCAGCCCTAAGTATTGTGACATGCTTGACTCAGACTAATAGCAAATTAACCTAGCATTTGAGACAATGTGTCCTGTAAGCAAGGGAGAGACTGACCCACTGGTTATGCCATAATTCTAACTGGTTAGGAGGTGTGGGGGAAGGAGAGAGGAAGGAAGGAAATGCTTTATAGCAATCTCTTGCATTTTAGTTTACTCTCCCAGAGACTGAGCAGGTGTTGCAAAGGAGAGAGTGTGCCCTGGTTTTTATTTTTATTTGAGAGAGGAGGGAAGGATATTTTTGTAATTCTATCCTCACTATAATTCTCAGTAAACATTCCTTTCTTAAAACTAGATGATTGTAATTGATTAGATGATATTGAGATAGCTACTGATTAATTGATATTGGGTCAACAATCACTGGTTAGATGATGGGGAAAAATTAGTTAGATATAATGTGAGTAGGCTAGAGAGGAAACACCAGATAGAGCTTGTTAATTATAGTACTAGAGAAAGACACCTCCAAATTCTTCAATGTTACCCTAAAAATTCTGAGGGAAGCAGTATCTTTGCTTTTGGGGATCCAACTTGTTAGTCCAAGTGTGAGTTGGAGGAGTGAATCCCTAAGTATATAAATTATGCATAGACTGTTGAGCTAGAATAGAAGATACCTTAGCAATCCTAGGAATTTTTAACCTGGGTTCCATGAACTTGGATTTTTAAAAATTTTTGATTAATTCTATTTCAATGTAATTTGTTTCCTCTGTAATATTACTGCTGTTTATTATTCACTTGTTTCAGTCATATCTATTTTTATGACCTCATTGGCAGTTTTCTGGGTAAAGATACTGGAATGGTTTGTCAGTTCCTTCTCCAGCTCATTTTTCAGATGAGGAAACTGAGGCAAACAGGGTGAAGTAATTTGTCTAGAGCACTGATAGGCAAACTACAGCCTGCGGGCCAGATGCGGCTCCCTGAAATGTTCTATCCAGCCGCGGGACATTATTCCTAATCTGACAAATACAATGAGTAGGATATAATGCAATGAAACTTCGAAAGAGTTTTCTTAGAAACAGACTGACAGATAAGCATTTCCTTTCCTTTGGCCCCTCTTTAAAAAGTTTGCCCATCACTGGTCTGGAGTCATACAGCTAGTAAGTGTCAGTGGCCTGATTTGAACTCATGAAGATGAGACTTCCTGATTTCAAGCCCAATGTTCCTTCCATTGTGCCACCTATCTATACTATTATGTATTTTATTTTATGCACTAAAAAGTATATTCTAAGGGGTTCATAGACTGCCATTGTGGTCCATGACAAAAAAAAGAAAAAAGAAACAAAAAGGGGAAGAAACCCTAGTATGGTCCAACAGATTTACTTTAGGCCTGATACTGCTCTGGGCTAGATTTCATTACATTTTTTTCCAGCTTAGGTGTGGTAGAGAAAGTCTATTTGCATTGCCTTTGTGGTAATTAGCAGGTGGATCTAATCCTGCTGGTACTGTAACAGTTCTTAACCTTTTGGCAAATTTATCTCTCCTTATTAATAAAGGATTTTGAGTTTTGCTAATGGCTTATCCTCCCAGGAAAAGTCCAGGGCAGTGGAAGGAAGAGAAAAAAAAAGTTCCCTGTGGCTTTTCCAAAGGAAAGAGGGCCTATGGTTGACATTTCTTACTCTCCATTTTTCCTAGAGCTCTTTTCTGACAATGTCTATCTTATTATACCACAGAATCATAGTTGTGTTCCCTGTTACTGAAGGCATTTCTTCTCTATTTGAGGCTGTGCCACTTTCTCCCACAGCTCATTCCTTTATGCTTTTGGTGACAGCACATGCACATGTCTCAGTGTGGCAGTCCCTTAGTTACATTTCTGCCATGTTTACAGAACACTCTCAAATAAAAGTAGCTAAGGGTGATAAAGGATAGAATGTTGGGCCTGGAATTAGGAAAGACCTGAGTACAAATCCTGTGTCAGACACTTACTTTCTTTGTGACCCTAAATTAAGCATTCCTTTCAAACTTGGTTTTCTCATCTATGAAATGAAAATAATAATAATAATACGAACTTAAAAATGTGTTCTGCATATTCTCCACATCTCCCCAATCCTCAAATATTTACCAACACACACCTAAACTTGGGCTTACACACTGGGTCAGAACTCTTGTTTCTTTTGCCACCAGAAGCCTGAAGGAAGGAGGTGTGAAAAGGTAAGGATGCCTTTTATGTATCTAACTTTAAGGTATCATCATAGGTGCAGAGATACTCTCAATGAGTAGCACAGCTTTTAGTGAAGGTCAAGTCGATCAACAAATAGCTTTGTTGTCAAACAACTTTAAAAGATCTGAGAACTCTGATTAACATAATAACTAACCATTATTCTAGAATACCATTGATGAAAGATGTTACCCACTTCCTGACAGAGAGGTAAAAGACTTAGGATACAGTATATAAGATATAATTTTTGGACTTGGGAATTTTTCCTTGACTACGTCTTCCTCCCTCCCTCCCTCCCTCCCTCCCTTCTTCCCTTCCTCCCTTCCTTCCTTCCTTCCTTCCTTCCTTCCTTCCTTCCTTCCTTCCCAGTAAGGGAGGATGGGGTGGTGAAAGGAGTGAAAATTAACATTTCTTCATTAAAAAAAATAAAATAAAAATGTAAATACCAATGCTATCTGACTTTAATCCATCCTGCATTGTCACAAAAGTAATTTTCCTAAAGTGCAGGTCTGATCATATCTTCTTCCTCCTCGGGTGACTCTGTTGGCTCCCTTTTAACTGCTAGGATCAAATATAAATTCCTGTCTGGCATTTAATGCTCTTTGAGACCAGGTCCCTTCCTACTTTCCAGTTTTCTATCATGTATAGTCTCAGCCATACTGGCTCGCCACATACAATATTTCACCTCCTATCTCCATGCCCTTGCAAGGGCTGTCCCCATCTCCCCCATTTCTGGAATTCTCTTTCTCATATCTCAGCTTCTTGGAATTAATTTCTTTCAAAACTAATCTCAGGTACTATTTCTACCTGAAGTTTTTCCTAATCTCCACAGCTGCTAGTGGTAGCCCACCAAACTACCTTGTATACAATTATTTTTTATATGTACATATGTGTTATATATGTATATTTATATTTTCTATTGTATATGTACATGTTTTCTTCCCTTTTATAATTAGAGGCAATTTTTTCAGGTAAGAATTATACATTTCGTTTTTGTCTTTGTATTCCTGCCATTTACTACAATGCCTAGCATGCAGTAGGTGCTTAATAGTAGTTATCTTTCTTACTCAAAGGGGACCAAAATGACGTCACTGGTGAGTCTTTTGACTCCGGCTTAAAATAGATGTAAGGGAGGCAGAGTCGTATAAAGCCATCAGCTTCATTCTCTCTTCCAGAGTCATCAAAATCAATTGGCTAGACCAAAGTCAAGATGGTTGGTGATGACCCTGGATGCAGTGGATGACCTTGGCTTCTTCAGTATCTGACCAGTGTCTGACCATGCTTGTTCTATGACTTTTTGGAGCTATGATGGCAAGTGGACACCAAAGGTGGATGAGCAGATCCGAAAAGGGCTCAGCAAACCCTCATGCCAGAGGTATGTCTTTCCTGAAAACCCTTTGATAAGTGATGGTTGATTAACTCACAATCTCCTTTTAGAGTGGGAACGAAGACAAATGGGTTCAAAATATAGCATTTCATTTTGTAATTTGGCTACATCAGTTCTATCTGAACGTGGCAGAGCACTGCATTTTCTAAGATGGAACCCTTTGAAGCTATAAAAACAATGTTATCAGAGCTGTATGGGGATGAAGCAGTTGCTGCACAGGCCACAAGGGGACACTGTTCTCTAATGTTCAGACAATAAGGGTTAGACATCTGAGGGAAAAAAAAGGTAATATTGGGAAAACTCAGATTTTACTCTGAAAATGTTTGTTAGGCCCTCACTTTGGGGTTTATCGCCAGTGAAAAACGTCATAAGACAGTTGCACACATCAAGGTTTTAAAAAAAATTAAGCATTCTTAAACGGTGTTATTTTTATGACCTCTCACTGCTTTCTAAAATAGGGAAAGGATTACTCCCAGAAAGAAAATTAGAAAAAGAGAAGTTCTAATAGAACGCAGACTCGGGCTCACCACACATAGGCTAAGCTTCAGGTTATTTCTTTTAGCACCACTTTCCTCTCATCCTCTATGACAAAGGAAGACTCAGAGACTAGAAGCTTCCCCATCTTCATTTTCTTTTCCTCTTCCTTGTTATGATTAATATTTTCCGGAGACTGTATCTTAATTTATAATTATTTATTAAATAATAAAAAGTGGGCCAGAGAAAGAAAAAGCACCAGCCATGTGTGGCCAGCTGTCCCCGTCCCCCAGTTTATGCTTTTGGGGCTATCCCTTTCCCAAGTCTCTTTAATTAGAGGACTTCAACCTCAGTCTGGATGAGAGGTGGCTCTTCTGAATACCAGGAATCACCATCAGTGTAGGCACACTGTTCTTAATGGCTCTACCTGTCTTATTTAGTTGATATGCCACCCAAGAGACTTGTTTAGAGATAAACAAAGAGCTTGTCTACTCTGCTTTGGCAAAAGGGGAGAAGAAAGTTCATAGCTTCAGGCTTAAAAGTAAACTTTTCTCTCCTTTAAATGCAAAAGTTGACTTGGGGCGCCAAAAAGGAGTACAGATTAATATTCACTTTTCACATCTTCTTTCCCTAAAAAAAAACAAACAAAAAGGCAACATTCATTGCACAAAGGAAAATGAGATAATCCTTCTTCTCATAAGGAAAGCAATTTGGGAACGTAATTCATGCTTGGGGAAAAATATGTGCCTTCCTTAAGAGGAAATGTAATGGAATAATGTATCTGAAATGTGCTGTAAATACACTTATCCAATAAACCAAAGGAAAGTCAAAGAGCTATTTCTTGAGTCTCTGGAAACTTTTGTGGTTTACTTTTTTCTAGCAGCAGTATGTATTGCCTGTGTAATTGTGAATGTGTTATCCTTGTTCAGTCATTTCAGTTGTGTCGGACTCTTTGTGACCCTAATTTGGGATTTTCTTGACAAAGATACTTGGAGTGGTTTGCCATTTCCTTCTCTAGTTCACTTTCCAGAGGAGGAAACTGAGGCAAGCAGTTAAGTGACTAACCCAAAGTCACATTGCTAGAGCCAGAGGCTGGATATGAACTCACAAAGATGAGTCTTCCTAACTACAAGCCAAATACTCTACTCACTGAGCCGCCCACCTGCCAAATACGTTATGTATATGTATTGATCAGCTATTTGGCTTGTGCTTCATCTTCATATTTAGAGTACTCTAAAGATTCATCCTTGGGTTTTTCCAGAAGTATTTACTACAGGTTTCAAATGTTTACCTAAATGAGAGGTACTTTTTCTGAATTAATGAGGAAGTAAGTGAAAAGCTCCTTTTTTGAATTCTATCTCATGATGCTCTTCCTAAGATACAAAGTAATTTTGAATATGAGGCAGTAGATTAAAGCACTGGACTTAGAATCAGTAAAATTCATCTTCCCGAGTTAAAATATAGTCTCGAGCACAATTGTGTGACCCTGGCCAAGTCATTTATTCCTGTTTGCCACAGTTTCCTTATCTGCAAAATGAGCTAGAGAAAGAAATGGTAAACCACTCTAGTATCTTTGCCAAGATAACCCCAAATGGGGGCTATGAAAGTTGAATGTGACTGAAATAACTGAATGGCAACAAATTGTGGATGTTGGCTAAAGTCTTAGTTAATAAATAAAGGTGCCACAGGTAAAAGTGGTTGGTTTTCTTAGTCTCTGAGACTTTCATCATCAATATCATCATCATCATCATCATCATCATCATCATCATCATCATCACTGACATTTATATAGCAATAAAAGGTTTTCAAAGTGCTTTGTATCCAGGATCTCATTAAATCCTCTTAATAAAGTTTTATTCATGTGGTTTTAGCTTATATCCTGCTCCTTTGCTTTGGGTAGATCCATGGTACAGTTGATAAAATTCTGAATCTTGAGACAAGAAGATGTGAGTTCAAATGGGGCTTTGGGCGCTTTCCAGCTATGTAACTCTGGCCAATTCACTTACCTGTTGTCTGCCTTGGTTTTCTTGACCAGAAGATGGGATAATGATAGCGCCTGTTTGTAAGGTTACTGTGAACACCGAATGAGATAATATTTATAAAGAGCTTTGGATAAAGCTGAGCACTTAATAAATACTTGTTTCCTTCCTTTCAATTAATTTTTTAGTTGAATCTCTAGGATTCCTTGCATCATAACTGCAACAGAAATGATAATTTAATTTCCTTTTTTTCATATATTTATTTCCTCAACTTCTTTTCCTTGATTTATTGTTATGGCAAGTATCTTTCGAACTATATCAAATCTACAGAGTCATTATGACATAGTAGATAGAGAGTTAGGAAGAGGGGTTCTTTTTTTTTAAAGCCCTAATATCTTTTATATATATATATATATTCTTCTATATTAATTTTTTAAATTTGTTACAGGGCTAGGCAGTGGGGGTTAAGTGACTTGCCCAGGGTCACACAGCTGGGAAGTGTCTGAGGCCAGATTCGAACCTAGGACCTCCTGTTTCTAGGCCTGGCTCTCAATCCACTAAGCCATCCAACTGCCCCCAGGAAGAGGGGTTCTAGTCCTGCCTCTGATACATACTGGCTGTTTGACCCTTGGCAAGTCACTTAATCTCAGTGTTCTAGGCAACTCTAAGGTTAAATAGTTCAGAAAAAGTATATGACCTACATTGATAGAAGGAATTATCTCCTATAGGAGTTCTCTATATGAGCAACAAAATCATCAGTCCATTCTTTATTAAATAGTATCAATGGTGATAGGTACTTGGTGGCCCAGTGGACAGAACAACAAACCTAAAGTTAGTAGGACATAAATTAAAATCTGGCCTGAGATTTTGTCTGTATGACCCTGGGAAAGTCATTAAACCTCTTTTTATCTTGGTTTCTTCAACTATAAAACAGGGTTAATAATAGCATTGTTAGTGAGTTTTGTTGTGAGGAAGATTAATTTAGTATTAGTGTTGGACCTAGCAGGAAGGGCTGGAGGATTCCAAGATGGAATGAAGGAGCAGGAAGTGGGGCTTGAACTCTGAGAGAGACTCCATAGTGGTTGGGGACATAACTGTTGCTAACCCTGGAAGATCTCTGAGTTAGGGAAAAACTGCATCTGGATTCCCTGGGATCCTGAGAGGTGGAGGCTTTCAGCAGTGGACATCAGACCTGCAGAGCAGCACCAAGTGGGGAAGTGGTTTGTGATCTGGTGGACAGCGTTGCAAACTCACTCTCCCTACTTGGGTACCTTGGATCACCTGTTCTGGTGGAGTTGGCTCCTGGTATCCTGTGACCATCCTTGGATTACTGTGAGACCCCAATTGAAAGCCATCCTCAGGCCCTTTAGCTGAGCTGACCAAACCTGGCTGGAACCAGGTTTGAAGGAGCTTTCCCTGTGACTTCAGTATTGTTTCCTTTGGGCCCTGCCTGGCTTAGGTCAATAGAATAGTGTAGTCAAGTCCTTCCCCTGCCTTGTGGTTTGCCCTTAGGTTGTAAG
>NC_058133.1:290061976-290097240 GCF_016433145.1 Gracilinanus agilis
TCTGCTTCCCTTCCCCCACCTGAGGTTTCTTTAAGCAACTGTTAGGGCTTCCTTTAATTCCTTTTACCTGACAATTTAACCTGAGAAGACAATAAACCCTTTTGTGTTTAACAGACCTGTTAGTTACTTTGTCAGTTAATTAGTAAGAAAAGGGAAGAAGAGGAATAGAATCAACATACTCTGGGCTTGAAGGGAAGCCGGGGTATCCATCTTGAAGGAAGGTGTAACTTCAAAACAAGTCCCTTCCTGTGAAATTAACTAAAGCCTGTAGTTAATTTCAACCAGTCTATTTCCCTTCAGTTTGTCTTTAGTCTAAGTCCTAGTCTATAAGCCCAGCTGCTCTTTGCCTGTTTAAATTAATTCATCCTCTCCCTGGAAATCTTTGTTACCTCAATGTCATACTCCCTGACTTCAGCCTCATATTATATCCTGAATCTCACTATTACATCCTACTTGCAACCCATATTACCTACCTAGCAAGTCCCTGACAACATCCCTTCCAAATCCCTGTAATACAACATCTTTCCTAAATTCACCTATTACATCTCTCTGCAGAAGGGCTGAACCCTTGAGGGTTCCTGCTGGTGCTCCAGGGGGTAGTCTAGGGGGGGAGCACTTAGAGGTTTCTTCCAATGAATGGGTGGACGAGAACAGTTTGTTCTAACAGCCAGGAAGGCAGCTGAAGTGGTCACTGTGGAGCGTTTAGAGCTTGCTCAGGCCCAGAAGATGCCACGGTCGTCCCAGGCTGCCCTGGTTGTCCCCTCTTCTGTCTAGCCGCTGGACTTGGATGGCTGGCAGAGGGTAAGGCTGACAATTTTGTTCATGCTACTTCACTAAAATCCAACTCACTCCCGAGTCAAGATATCCCTCCGCGCAACCTCATTCATCTTCTTTGAAACTGAGGGATGCTATACCAAGATAAATTCAGAATGGGTGAATGACTTGAATATAAAGAAGGAAACTAAGTAAATTAGGCAAACACAGAATTGTATACTTGTCAGATCTCTGGGAAAGATTTTAAAACCAAGCAAGAGTTAGAAAAAAATTACAAAATGTAAAATAATTTTGATTACATTAAATTAAGAAGGTTTTGCACAAACAAAAACAATGCAACCAAAATCAGAAGGGATAAAACAAATTGGGAAAAAATCTTTATAACAAAAAATTCTGACAGAGGTCTAATTACTCAAATATACAAGGAGCTAAATCAATTGTATAAAAAATCAAGTCATTCCCCAATTGATAAATGGGGAAGGAACATGAATAGGCAATTTTCAGATAAAGAAATCAAAACTATCCATAAGCACATGAGAAAGTGTTCTTAATCTCTAATAATTAGAGAAATGCAAATCAAAACAACTCTGAGGTACCACCTCACACCTAGCAGATTGGCTAAAATGGTAGCAGGAGAGAGTAAAGAATGTTGGAGGGGATGTGGCAAAATTGGGACATTAATGCATTGCTGGTGGAGTTGTGAACTGATCCAACCATTCTGGATGGCAATTTGGAACTATGCCCAAAAAGCTCTAAAAGACTGCCTGCCCTTTGATCCAGCCATACCATTGCTGGGTTTGTACCCCAAAGAAATCATAGGGAAAAAAACTTGTATAAAAACATTTATAGCCGCGCTTCTTGTGGTGGCAAAAAACTGGAAAATGAGGGTATGCCCTTCAATTGGGGAATGGCTGAACAAATTGTGGTATATGCTGGTGACGGAATACTATTGTGCTCAAAGGAATAATGAACTGGAGGAATTCCATGTGAACTGGAAAGACCTCCAGGAATTGATGCAGAGTGAAAGGAGCAGAGCCAGAAGAACATTGTACACAGAGACTGATACACTGTGGTAAAATGGAATGTAATGGACATCTGTACTGGCAGCAATGCAATGACCCAGGACAATTCTGAGGGATTTATGGAAAAGAACACTACCCACATTCAGAGGAAGAACTGTGGGAGGAGAAACACAGAAGAAAAACAACTGCTTGATCACATGGGTTGATGCGGACATGATGTGGGATGTAGACTCTAAATGACCACCCCAGTGCAACTATCAATAATATGGAAATAGGTCTTGATTGATGATACATGAAGAAACGAGTGGAAATGGGTGTTGGCTACAGGGGGGTGGGATTGGGAGGTGGGATTGGGAGGTGGAAGGGAGAGTAAGAACATGAATCATGAATCCATGGAAAATTTTCTAAAAAATAAAAATTCAAAGTCATAAAAACAAAACAAAACCGAGGGATGGATAAGTCTCCAATCCACCTCACATCCTGCTTGTTCCTAGTGTTTGCGTAGTGTCTCCTCTGTGAATGTGTGAGCTCCTTGAAAGCAAGGATCTTCTTTTGCTTCTGTTTCCCTAGAGCTTAGAGTGCTTGGTACTTGCAATAAGGATGCCAACAACGGCTAACATTTATGCAACACTTAGTGCGTGCCAGGCACTGTGCTAAATGCTTTTTATTCTCATTTGATCCTCACAATCGAGGCAGATAGGTCCTATTATCCCCATTTTACAGTTGAGGAAACTGAGGCAGGCAGAGGCTAAGTGGCTTGTCTAAGGTCACACAACTAGTAAATGTCTGAGGCCATTTTTTTAACTCTTACCTTCCATCTTAGGATCAATACTGGGTACTATTCCAAGGCAGAAGGGCGGTAAAGGTTAGGCAATGCGGGTTAAGTGACTTGCCCGGGGTCACACAGCTGGGAAGTGTCTGAGGTCAGATTTTAATCTGGATCTCCTGTCTCTGGGCCTGGTTCTATACACTGAGCCATCGAGCTGCCCCTACCAGGAACTTAAAGTAAATGTTTGTTGGCTCCATGTCTATGTCGTGAAAATTCCCAGGACTGGAATAACTTTGGGGCTCTATTTTTGCACAATGGACAGATTCCATGTGACGTTGACACCACAATGTTTCCCAAGTAATTCCCATTTTTGTAAAACACTTTTTATTAATGCTTTGCATGCTTACACATGGAGAAACTTAGATTAAATTGCTTACTGTCTCAGGGAATAGGAAGGGGAGGGTGGGAAGAGAGAATTTGGAACTTAATTTTTAGAAAATGAAAAATTGTTTTTAGGGGTTAGTTAGGTGGCTCAGTGGATTGAGAGCCAGACATGGAGACAGGAGTTCCCGCGTCCAAATTTGGCCATAGACACTTCCTAGCTGTGACCCTGGGTGAGTCACTTAACACCCATTGCCTAGCCCTCATTGCTCTCCAGCCTTGGAACCAATACACAGTATTCATTTTAAACAGGAGGTAAGGGCTTAAAAAAAATTGTTTTTACAAGTAATTGGGAAAATTAAAATATTACAGCTTATTAAAAAATGAAAAAAGAAAAAAACATTTTTCATCTAAATTTTCCCTTTACAAAATAGGTAAGATGGGAGTCCTTTTCTTATTAGTTGGGAAATCGATTTTAAAGAGTTAGTAAGCTCTTTTCCTGCCTCAGGGGATAACACATTGGGCTGGGAGTCAGGAAGACCCGAATTCAAATTCAGTCTCATTCACTTATTAGCTGTGTGTTGGTGGGCCAGTCACTTAAACTCTACTTGCCTTAACCCACTGGAAAAGGAAATGGCAAATCACTCCTGTGTCTTTGCCAAGAAGGTTCCCTGCCACAGAGCCAGACAGGACTGAATGACAACAAACTTCTTTTTTAGCCCATCATCCATCATTTAGATACTTCATTTAGAGTCACACAACAAAATGCAAATTCCATTCTTTTATTTCTTTGTACCACAAACTTATCTGTCATTTACAACCTGATTAGCACAAGCCAGTTGCAAAAGAAAATGAGAACTCTGTTAATCCTCTACAATACATCTATGGATAGAGCACAGATCCAAATATTTATACATACACAGTTTTACCAGGAGCAGCTTCTTGTAATTTCTTTTAAAATTAGCATTAGGACTTAAATAGTTATGCAGTATTAAGATTTGCATAATCTATAATACATTGTCATTTTTAGAAGCAATTCTGAATTTTAACTACATTTTTAAAAATCCCCACAACAAACTAATGACAACTAACAATTATCTTAAATTTTAATTATTTACAATTTAACATTTAGGATCCTGATTCACAAACCTAGTGCATTCCATGATTTTTTTAGAAGATTCCTCCAGAAAGTAAGCAGTGCATAGTGTTTTCCCAGCTAAACTGTGGGGCGAATGGCTTTTCGAAGGCAAAGCTTTGTCTACATGCTTACTAGAAAATGGGGTCAAGTGTGGAATGGGGAAGGGAAAAGAAGGAGACAAGAATCAAGAAATCCAATTGGATTGATTGCTTTATATGACTGGCAAATCTATAGAGAGGAACAATTGAAGATGGGCATTCAGAGCAAAAATCAGAGCCAGAATTATTTGGCAGCCCCAAGTGTAAATTCCAATCTTCTTAGCATTTACAGAAAAAGGGAAAAAAAAAAAGCTTGAAAATAATATTTTTAGAAAGTTCTATTACCCAGGAAAAAAACAAGCTGATACCCTTTTGTTTATCTAATTTCAATTCATAAAGCCTTTAAATGACTGGAAAGCTTAAAAAAAAAGGGGGGGGGGATTGATTGTTCCTTTATAAATGCTATTAGTCTGTGGTGGGATCACATTTAGTTTTTTCAAAAGTTTGGGTTTTCAAGGGTGACCACTTGGCTTAACTATTCCCTTTATAAAAGAAGCATAGAACATAAGGTGCTGGAAAGCAAAGATTAAAAGGAAAGCCTTTTCAAGAGAATTATATTAATTACTTAATATGCACAACAAAAGAATTGACTCAGAAGCAATCAAGAAGGGAAAGTCTGGACTTTGTTAAAGTGACATAGAATTTCAGTGAATCAGGTCCTAAGGATGAATTTTTTTTTGTTTTTTGTTTTTTTTTTTTAAAACAAGGTAGATTCTTCAGAACAAAAAAAAAAATGTACAGTAAACATCTCAGCCTCTGGAATGCATGTATACGGTAGGGATACCAATACATTACATTTACAAAACTGTTTTGGACAGCAGCTCCTCCCAGAGTAAGGATTTTTTTTTTTTTAATGTACAAGCCAGTTCACAAAGACTTTAGATATAATGTTATTAAAATACATTGTTGATCATAAAAATATTTCACTATGTACATGTATACTATATAAACTCTATATCCATTGGGAAACCTTTTAGTGAATCTCAGGCTCCCGGGCCCATCTGAGAGCACAGTACCATTATTTTGGTCTTCACGCCACACCAGTGGGCTGAGAGAATCATGGTCCTGCAGCTAATTCTCAAATAACGTAACTCAGATGTTCTATACATATAATTTTTTTTTTTTTGGCAGCAAAATACTTAACTGGAAGAGCCAGTTTTATTTCCACTATATTTTGCTTTCTTAAATCCTGAGCCAAGCAGCTCTGGGCATTCACTTAATTCATTTGCAATCTTGTTACATTCCCAAAGAAGGCTATAATTGATTTCATCGGTGATGACACTGTCTTGCTTGTAGTCGGGGTGCTTCGAAACAAACTCCCTCATCCATCGTGCAGCTGTCATCAGTTCTCCTGGAAAAACATTACAAAACAAAGAAGAGGAATTACCCAAAAAGGGGTCATTTAGATGGAAGTGTCAACAACTACATAATTTAGAAGAGTAGAAGATATATGTGAATTTGATTGAGATGAGCAGACCTGGACAGAAAAACAACCTACACGATACTGTAAAGAAGGCAAAGAAAATGTTAAAAACAGTAGATACATGGCAGAAATTAATCTTGAACTAGAACAGCCACGATGAAGTACCCCCTTACCCAACAAGCTGTGGGGCTCTGGTTGTGGAATCCCCCATGTCTTGTCAGATTTAAACACTGGCTTAAATGCTTTCCTTTATAACAAGGGAGGAAAAAGGGGATGGGGCCGAGATGGTGGAGAAGGTACAGATCCTCACCTGACCGTTACCACATCACCCTCCAAAGCACTATGATGCAATGCCTGAAAGCAAACTCTGGAGCAGCATAACCCACAAAAGGACATGGTGAAGTCATTCTTCTGCCAAAAACAACCCAGAAGGCTGGCACAAGGGATCCAGCGGCTGGCACCAGGGTGGTGGTGGAGCTCAGCGTGCCAGGGCAGGCCCCACTGAGGCACCTGGCCCAGGGCCTGCCTAAAGCAGCCACAGACTGTTAAGACGGGTCAGTGGGCGACTCTGAAGGAGACCATGGGGGGGGGGGGCGCTCTGCTGGCTCTGGGGCGAGATCGTGGCTCATACACACCCAGGTTGCAGTCTGGGGGGTATGATCTCAAGGAGAGAAGGGGCACCAGCAGACACCAACGCTGCTGCCACGGGAGAGCAGGGGACTCTGGTCATTGGTCCAAGGTGGGGAAGAGTGCTTGGGGTGACTCAGAGATCAGAGCACAGACGGGAGAGGATTAGACACAGCTCCCCTCACATCACACCACCCAACTTTAACAGTGATTGTTTTTTGTATTTTTTTTAATACTAAAAAGAAAAGAAAAAGGCCAAAAAATGAGCAAACAGCAAAAAATGAAACTCGACATAGAAAGTTATTTTGATCACAAGAAAAATCAAAACATACTCAGAAGAGGACATCGAAGTTGATACTGTTCAATCCAAAGCCTCCAGGAAAAATATTAATTTCTCTTCAGTCCAAAATGAATGAATGGAGGTCAAAAAGAATTTTAAAAATCAAATTAGAGAGACAGAAGAAAAAATGGGAGAAGAAATGAGAATGATACAGGAAAATCCTGAAAAAAAGAGTCAATAGCTTAGTAAGGGAAGTGCAAAAAAATACCAAAGAAATTTACACTTTAAAAAACCAAATGATAAAAGAGGCATAAAAATCTAATGAGAATTCCTGAAAAAGCAGAATTGGACAACTGGAAAAAAGATATAAAAAATTTTACTAAGGAGAAGAACTCTTTACAAAGTAAAATTGGCCAAATAGAAAAGGAGGTATAAAAGCTCACTCAAGAAAATCATGCCTTAACAATTACAATTGGGCAAATGGAAGCTAATGACTCCACAACACCAAAAAAAGTCAAAAGAAGGGAAAAATAGAAGAAAATATGAAATACATCACTGGAAAAACAACCGACCTTAAAATAAATTCAAGAGAGATAATCTAAGAATTATTGGAAATTATACATCTAAAAATATATAGAGATATATGCAAGCATATATCTATATATGTATTTATATATAAAAATATGCCTGAAGGCTATGATGAAAAAAAGAGCTCAGACATTCTCTTTCAAGAAATCATCAAGGAAAACTGTCCTGATATTCTAGAATCAGTGGGCAAAACAGAAATTGAAAGTCAATCAATCACTACCTGAAGGAAATTCCAAAAGGATAACTCCCAGGAATATTATAGCCAAATTCTAGGGCTCTCAGGTCAAGGAGAAAATATCAAAGCAATCAAAAAGAAACAATTCAAGTATCATGGAACCACAGTTAGGACTCTGAGGACTTGAAATATGATGTTCCAGGGGGGTAAAGGAGTTAGGGCTTCAACCAAAAAGAATCATTTACCCCACAAAACTGAGCATAATCCTTCAGGGGGTGAAAATGGATATTCAATGAAAGAGAGGGCTTTCAAACATTTTGGATGAAAAGACCAAAGCTGAATGGAAAATTTCAATCTCGAAAAGATAAACAGGAAAGAAAGAGAAATGAAAAGACATTATTCAATAAGTTTAATCTATATACACCCCATACACAGGGAGATGATTCTTGAAACTCCAAACATCTTTGTCATTATTAGGGCAAAAAGAAGTATACATAGAGAGGGGAGGGGCAAGGGTGTGAGTTCAATATGATGAGATGATATAAAAAATAAAATCAAGGCATGAGAAAGAGAAATGCATTGGTAGGAGAAAGAAGGAAAAAATAGAAGGGGGTGCATTATCACATATAAAAGGGCATGAACGAGCCTTCACAGTGGAAGGGAAGATGGGGCAGGTGGGGAGGGGAGCATATGACCCTTACTCTCATCGGAATTGGCTCAATGAAGGAAGAACATACACAATAAATTGGGTATAGAAAGTTATCTTACCCTAAAAATAGTAGGAGGGAAAGGAGATGAGAAGGGGAATGAAGCCAACAGAAAAGACGACAAATTGGGGAAGCTGGAGATCAGAAATTAAACTATGGTAAATAGGATGTAGAGTAATATATAGCAATCATTATGGTGCAAAAAAAATTTTTTTTTATAAATCTCTCTAATAAAGTCCCCATTTCTCAATACATAGAGAAATGAATCAAATATATAAGCATACAAATCATTCCCCAATTGATCATTTGTTTTGATGGTCAAAAGATAAGAACAGGCAGCTCTCAAGACATTGTAATTAAAACTCTAGTCATACAAAAAAATGCTCTAAATCACTCTTAATTAAAACAGCTATAAGGTATCACCCACACTTATCAGATTGGCTACTATGACAAAACTTGGAGCAGAGCAATTAGAACCTATGCCCAAAGGGTATAAAATAGTATATACCCTTTGACCCAGCAATATCATTACTAGGTATATATCCCAAAGTGATTTTAAAAAAAGAGAAGGCCCTAGATATACAAAAATATTTAAAGTAGCTCTTTTTGGGGTACAAAGAATTGGAAAGTGAGGGGATGCTCACTAATTGGGGAATGGCTGAGTAAGTTACAATAAATGATTGCAATGAAATTGTGCTGTAAGAAAGGACAAGCAGGAGGAGCTTGGAAAAACCTAGGAAGCCTTACGTGCACTGAAGCAGAATGAAATAAGCAGAACCAGAACATTACACACAATGACAGGAATAATGTACAATGAACAACTGTGAATGATGGCTATACTCAGGATACAATGATCCAGAACTATTCCAAAGGACTCACAATAAAAAATGCCATCTGTTTCCAGAGAAAAAGAAACACAAAATCTCAATTCAGACCAAAGCAAACTGCTTTTCACCTAAAAAAAAAAATTTTTTTTTTTCTATTTGAGTTTCCTTCCACAAAAGGATTACTATGGAAAAATGTTTTACATGAAGGCACATATAAAATCTATACAAGATTGCTTACCATCTCAATAGGGGTGTGGCAGGGCCAGGTAGGTAAGGAGGGAGAGAATTCAAGACTCAATATTCTTTGAGAAATGCTGGAAACAGTTTTTACATGTAATTGGGGGGAAATACTTTAACTTAAAAAAAAAGGAAAGGGGAAAGGAATGTTGGATTCCTGGTGTCAGAGAATCTGGGTTTAAATCCTGCCTTTGAGATTTTATGCCCTGAGATTTTAGGCAGTCATTTAATTTTCCTTGCCTCAGTTTCTTCATTGGTAAAATGGGTTAGATGGCTTCTGAAGTCCCTTTCTGGCTGTTCTAAATCTATGAATATACAAAGTGGGAAAAGAGGGCGTAAGAGATAAAAAGTGGCTAAAAAACAAAAAGCATCAATAAAACGTTTTTCTACAGGGACCACAAAGGTTGGCTATTAATACCTCCTCATCCTTTCCTTTGCCAGAGCCGTCTCAGACACTCATTCCCTCTAAGCCTCGGACTCTTTATCCTCTTAGGAGGCAAGCATCGTGGCGGGGAGCCCTTGAGTCTCTCTCGCTACTGTCCCTGCAGAGCCCATCAGGCCTGCCATTTCCATTCGCCAGGAACTAAACGCCCCTCACTGCCTTAAGCAATTCCCTAATCACTCGCCTCCCCATCCCCATCCCAGCGCCTTTCCTCTGCTCCTTATTGCCTATGTATCCCGTGGAGAGCTCACTTTGTAGCCAGCGGTTTGCAAGCTGCCTGCCTCCATTAGACTGTTAAGAGCACAGGGACTATCTTTCGCCCTTTTTTTGAAACACCAGCACTTTGAATAGTGGCTGGTACACAGCAAGTGCTAAATAAATGTGTATGACTGAATTAAAAGGCGGGTCTGCGGCTGAGTGCTTTTAAACCTTACATCCCAAGAAGAAGCCAAGAGAAAAAACCCCACCCCTCCCCTCCAAATACAATCCAGATGTTTATTATGTGACTTTCCATGACTTATCCTGTAATGATCTGAAAAATGTGTGGAAAATTTACAATTATACATCCTAAAAGAGGAATACTTCTTACTTGGCATGTTAATCAAAAGCATATTTGTTATTTACATATCCACAGGAAAAAAAATAAGCTGCTAAATTTACACAATGCATTTTGGGACTGGCATAGGTTATTTAATAGTGTTCGTCAGAAATCTACTTAAAGATATCAACAGGTCTGAGATTGCCAAACAAGGAGAGTTTTATAACGTGAACAGGACAGAACTAAAAACAAACAAACAAAAAGAAATGAACACTAGTCTTTTTCAGTCACGTCCAACTCTTCACAACCACATTTGGGGTTTTCTGGGAAAATATTGGAGTGGTTTTCTATTTCCTTCTCCAGTTCATTTCACAAATGAGGAAACTGAGGCAAGGTTCAGTGACTTGGCCAGGGTCACACAGCTAGTAAGGGTCTGAGCCTAGATTTGAACTCGGGGAGACAAGTCTTCCTCATTTCATGTCCAGTACTCTGTTTACTGCACCCCTGTGACATGATAAGTGAAAAAAAGAATGCCATACATACCTGATGCTCTTTTCTTAATTAACTTCAAGTAATTAAGGATGCTGCATCTTGTGTCTACATCCACTTCCATATTTTCCAAGTAAGAGTTTAGAATTGGTATTAGGCCAGGAAAAGCACCTTCCTATTAAAAAAGAAAGTTATTACATGATTTCAATTTTTTTTTCTTGATAATATAAGTTGACACAGAATTTATGGCTGAATCAACTACCTTCCCATTGATGATTGTATCTATGCTCATTAAAGTGAATTCTTCTGTGTCTGTCTCTGTACCATTCTGGGCTGTACTACAGCCATCCACCACAGCAGTGCCACCTAAGCAAAGAACAGGTAGAGAAGAAAATTAAGTCCCTTATCCTTATTGCAAAATGAATCTAAAAAGGTCTAAACTTACTAGAAACAGGATTTGAACCTTTGCAAATATCTTTCCGGAAATAAAAGAGTCCATGTAAGACAGCGTCTCGTTTCTGAGCCACTTTCATGTTTTCATCGACCTAAGAGGAAAGGAAGAGTTAAATTTTAAAAAATATGATCAAATCAGGCAAAATCAGAACTTCTTGGGAAATGAGAATTAAAGATTTCCTTAAGAATTGAGCATTGACTTGTACAAAAATATTTATAGCCAAGCTTTTTGTGGTGTCAAAAAACTAGAAAATGAGGGTATGCCCTTCAATTGGGGAATGGCTGAACAAATTGTGGTATATGCTGGTTGCGGAATACTATTGTGCTCAAAGGAATAATAAACTGGAGGAATTCCATGTGAACTGGAAAGACCTCCAGGAATTGATGCAGAGTGAAAGGAGCAGAGCCAGAAGAACATTGTACACAGAGACTGATACACTGTGGTAAAATGGAATGTAATGGACATCTGTACTAGCAGCAATGTAATGACCCAGGACAGCTCTGAGGGCTTTATGGTAAAGATGCTACCCACATTCAGAGGAAGAACTGCAGGAGAGGAAACAGAAGAAAAACAACTGCTTGAACACACGGGCTGAGGCGGACATGATTGGGGATGTAGACTCGAAACTACCACACCAATGCAACTATCAATAATATGGAAATAGGTCTTGATCAATGACACATGTTTAAACCAGGGGAAATGCGCATCGGCCATGGGGAGAGGGGGAATGAGCTGGGGGGGGGGGGGTGAAGGGGAAAGTAAGAGCATGAATTATGTAACCATGTTAACTTTTCTAAAAAATATATATTAATAAACATTAAAAAAAAAAAGAATTGAGCATTGGTGGTGGAGGGGAGGTGGAAAAGTGGAGACATTATTGAGCTGTTGGTAGAGTTGTGATCTGTTCTAACTATTCTGGAGAACAACTTGGAACTATGTTCAAAAAGCCATAAAAACTGTGAAAACTCTTTGATCCAGCATTCCCACTCCAAGGTCTATATCCCAAAGAGATAAAAGGAAAAGGATCTCTATGTACAAAAATATTTATAACAACTCTTTTTGTGGCAGTAAAGAATTGAAGTGAAAATTTTTTCACTTTATTTTTCTTGCCCTTTTTTACCTTAGGCAATTTGGTTAATATAGAAATGTTTTGCATGATTTCACATGTGTAATTGATATCATAAGTGCTTGCCTACTAAATAGATGGGGAGAAGGGTGAGAATTTAGAGCTCAAAAGTTTTTTTAATGTTAAAAAAAAGTTTAAAAGCATGCAAAAAAAAAAGATTTTGCATTTGTCATTGCTTTTAGGTTCATTCAACACTCTAATATTCATTGGGTAGCTTGTGCATGCCTCTCTCATCCTAAGTTCTTCTGAAAATAAGATCAACTGGGGGCAGCTGGGTAGCTCAGTGGAGTGAGAGTCAGGCCTAGAGACAGGAGGTCCTAGGTTCAAACCCGGCCTCAGCCACTTCCCAGCTGTGTGACCCTGGGCAAGTCACTTGACCCCCATTGCCCACCCTTACCAATCTTCCACCTATGAGACAATACACTGAAGTACAAGGGTTTAAAAAAAAAAAAAGAGTGAAAATAAGATCAACATTCTATAGAAGTTCCTCTGGAGATCCAGGCCACAAAAACATATGTCAGGATCCTGTTAATACTTCCCATAACAAACCCTCTCAGCTGAATACAATACAGGGCTACTGCCAGCTCCCGCCGGCTCCACAGAGTTGGAACAGAGATGAGAAGTTATTTGTTTGTCTGAGAAGGATGATGGATATAGTTATTACCTCTCAATGCTACTGGATATGAGGGGTAAAAGGAATCTCTTGGGTAAGAAAACTCCCCCTTCAAAACTTAAACTCTGAGAGTTTCCTAGCATGTGAAGGGTTTTGCTGTCATAAATCTGTCCACTTACAATCTGAGACATCAGTTTAAAGGTTTTATTTTTGTTGCTTTTTAAGTACGAATTTCTACTTTCAGAGAGCTTTTTTTTTTTTTTTAATTCACCCCCCCAAGAAATCTTTAATTGTATGAAGTCCTCAATAAAGAAGGTCTTGACTTATGAGAAAGAATGCCGTCCATGTCTAGGGACATCTACTCTCTTTGAGAGTAGAAATCCAGAAGAAAACACATGATTTATCACTTGTTTATAGGGGTATAGGATTTGGGGTTTTGGTTTTAAAAGATTACTCTATTAAAATGAATAACATGGAAATAGGTTTTGAGTGATAATATACATATAACCCAATGGAATTGCTTGTCAACTCCAGGAGCGGGGAAGAGGGGAGGAAGACAAGAATCATGTAACCATGAAAAAAAAATTTTTTTAATTAAATTAAATTTTTAAAAAGGAGGGTCTAACCCTGAAAATGAGGTGCTACATTTATCAGATGTATCAAAGGTTCCTGTAGATACTAGAATAAAATTTTAAATTTTGTTTAAATGGTCATATTTCCTATAATTAAATACCTACTTGAGGACTCCAACTATCTATAGAGTTTGGGCAATATTCACTTGTACTTATTCGTATGGTCTTGTTAACACTAAAAAATGAACACCACCCCCCCCCCCCATCTTCCCCCAAATTCCTCTTGGAAGGAAAATTCCTAGTGCTGATAGCTTCTCTATATTCCTCACCTTCCTACTCTGAAATTTCAATGATTTTATATTTTTGTAAAAAAAAAAAAAAAGGAATAAAAAAGGCTCTGTAATAAAGAATATTTCTAAAAGCAAATCTAATTCGTTTTGTGTACTCCCAAGTCTCCAAAAAGTTGGCATAAAGACTACCAAAAAAGCTTCTGGTTCAAAGATCTTTCAATAATGAAGTGTCAGATTCTTGACCAGAAAATGCCGATGAGAAGACACTATTCGAGAGAATTAAAATATGAAAGCACTTTCATTCTAAGGAATTCTAACAAGTTTATCTTACTCTTTTGCAAAGTGCCAAGCAAAAAAAGAAGTCTCATCCAGGCCTGGAGAGGGGAAGTCCTGGGTTCAAATGTGATCTCAGATATGTCTTAACTGTGGACAAGCCACTGCCTAGCCCTTGCTGCTCTTCTGCCTTGGAACCAGTACACGGTATTGATTCTAAGACAGAAAAATAAGAGTTTAAAATAAATAAAAATAATTGGGGTGGGGGGAAAGTGTAGATTTATACATCAGTTTGTCAAGAAATTCACTCTTAGTGATAATACACACATAACCCAGTGGAATCACGTGTCAATTCCAGGAAGGGGGAGGAGGGAAAGAACATGAATCATATAATCATGGAAAAACATTTTTTAAAAAAGAAAATAAAAATTATATTAAAAAAAGGAAAAGAAGAAATTCACTCTTACCTTTGACAGGGGAATGAGAAAATCTAATTTGTACGAAAGGATCACTCTGGTTAGCAGGACTACAAATACCACATAGGCAGAATTCTCAAAGTCTGTTAATTGAACCTAGACAGTAAAATGTCTGTAAGTTTTTAGATGTTGACAAAAAAAAAATGAAAACAGAGATAGGATTCCCCTCAAGCTCAAAATAATCATAACTCACAGTGCTGCCTCACATTTGCAGGGCACTTTTAACTTCTGAAAGCTCTTTAAGACCCATATTCTTGTTTTAATCTGAGAACAAGTTGGGTGGGTTAGATTCTTCCCACGTGAGAAACAAATAATTGAGGCAGAAAGAGTTGCTGGGAGTCAGGACTGATCCTGGGGTCTGACTCCTAATTCTGTGCTCGAGCCAACAAACCACTGTACTTCTGTGGTTGTTAATACGATGAACTACTTAATATTAACAATCCAATTTCCTAAGAAAACCCATATGGTTTGAAGACCATTTCAACAGGGTCCAGAAGTCCTTCTAAGAATAATGTTTTTAAAAGTTAAAAAAAAAATCAAAAAGATTATGAAGGAAATCAATTCTATTGAAATAGAGTTAGGAGTATTATTTTTTAAAAGCACAGGTTCAGAACCCTGATGTTTTAGATTCTAAAAATTACCCTGCTCTTACACAGATGCAGATTCATCTCCAAAATTAACTACTGGGCATTATTCGAGCATCAAACTCCCACTGACCTCCCTTTGGTAAGGTTCTTACCTCCATGGGCCGAAATTCTACCCTCCATCCGATATCCGAATTGGGAGGAGGAGGTTTAAATCTCATGGTCTGCCAGTTTGTAGACTGAATATTCTGTAAGAATCAGCACGCACAGAGACAATTCATGAAGGAAACGCATGATTTGTTTTGCATGATAAGGACAAAAATGATCCTTTAAGTAGCTCTGCTTTATCGCTGATAAATCTCCCACCTTTGAAGGGCTCCCTCCCTCCCTCCTTCCTTCCCTCCCTCCCTCCCTCTGGTAGAACATGAACTCCTCAAGGGCAGCGATGGCTTTAAGTGTGTGTCTTTGGGCCTCTGGATGTGTGTGTCTTTGTACATCTAAGTATCTATATCTACGCACATCCACAAAGACTAGATGACGAAATCTGTGTGATTGGGCCATAGGAGGCCCCGTTGGCTGTTGGATGGGCTCAGTGTGGGGACATCTACGCAGCCTGGTTGCTGGCTAAAGGACAGTGAGGTCGTACTGGAGGGGCGGGAGTCTGAGCAAGTGGTCCACGTGGCCCAGGGGCGCCCTCAGCCCTTTCCTCAGGATTACTTTGGCCTTTACCCTCCTCAGACTCTTACTGCGCTGGTTAAGGAACTACAAGCGCCTTATCAGCATGGAAGGGTGGCTGGTTGGGACTGTCTCACAGCAAACATAAAGAGAAAATAAGTTTGTTATTAGTATAGTATTGTGAGATTCAAATTGCAGAGAGGGATTCAAGCGGTGTGTGTGTGTGTGTGTGTGTGTGTGTGTGTGTGTGTGTGTGTGTGTGTGTGTGTGATGAACTCAAGAGTTCCCCGGGGGGAGGGGGAGGCGGACCCTGTGGAATTCTGAGCTGTAGCCTGGACCCCCCTCTGCCGCTTGAATCCCTCTCTGCAATATGAATCTCACAGTAAGCATAGTATATAATATATTAATGTGAAATTATTACAGGATTGTACACTCTTTACATATTATATTAAACCACCACATTATATATTATATTAATATTAAATTGTCGTATGATTGTGTATTTATATAATCTATAATTTGGTAATATTAAATTATTATAGATTATGCATTATTTATTAAAATGGGGAGGGGGCCCTGTTAGGCAGCTCAGGGGATGAAGATCCAAGTCTAGAAATGGGAAGTCCTGGGTTCAAAATCTTGCCTCAGACACTTCCAAAGTGGTAACCCCAGACAAGTGACTTAACTCCTATGGCCTAGCCCTTACTACTCTTCTGCCTTGGAGCCAATACAGGGTATTGATTCTGAGACAAAGGAAAGGGTTTAAAAACAAAAAGTGAAAGGGATACCTCAAAGTGGTCCGACTCATTGGCATCGTCTAGATGTATCTTCTCTTCAAACAACGTCAGGGGGTCCCGAATAAAGAGATGAGCAATGTGCTGGGCCAGGAGATGATCGATCCCTGCAGAAGAGGATGGGAAACTCACAATTGTTTTGATGCTTACTGTTTTGTAACACAGTTTTTAGGCCTCCTGCCTTCACACTTTGTTCCCTCCCCTCATTATTTTCCTTGAGTTTCTTGTCCTTTCATTCTTACAAATGGGTTATTTTTATTTTGGCTCTATAAAGCAATCCCTTAGTAATTTGATTTGTATGGACCTGAAAAAATAAATTAATTTGGTTAGTCTTGTCATTTTTATTTTATTGGTTCATCTTTCTCAGGGCAATTAACATTTCTCCAATCATTTAGACTGTCTTTATTTTTGTCAAGAGTGTTTTGCACTTTCATATTTGTACTCTATGTACCCTTTTGTATACTTGCAGTTATTTAATTTTCATGGACATATACTGATAGGTAGACTCAAATATTTTAGGCATTGGGTAGTTATTTTGAACAGACTTTCTCCCTCTTCTTGCTGGTGGGTTTATATCCTGCAAATTTGCTTAAATTATTTTTTTCAAATAATTTTTAGTTGCTTCTTTAAGTAAGTCATCCTATCATCTGCTATAAATAATTTTATTTCCTCTCAATTTCTTTTTCTTGTCTTATTGCCATAGCTAACATTTCTAGAACTGTATCAAATAACAGGGATGATAATTGGCATCCTTGATTTTGTCGCTGATCCTACCGGGAAGGTCTCTAGTTTATTTCCACAACATACAATGCCAGCTTTTGTTTTTAGAAAGATAGTATCTATCCCAATGGGGCAGCCAGGTGGGATAGAGGAGAAAGTGCTGGGCTTGGAGTCAAGAAGACTCAGCTTCCTGAGTTGGAATCTGGTCTCAGTCTCTTACTAGCTGGGTGACCCTAAGCAAGTTTTTTCATCTGTAAAATGAGCTAGAGAAGGAAATGGCAAACTCTTCCTGTATCTTTGGGGGAGATCATGAAGTGTTGGACATGGACTAAAATGGAAATTCATCATCTTGAGGAAAGGGACATTTATTCCCATTTTAGTGTTTTTTTTTTTAAAAACTATAAATGTATATTTTTCTGCAGCCATTAAAATAATCATGATGGTATTTTTATTCTTTTTATTAATATGATCAATTGGGTTTATATTTTTCTTATTACTAAACCAACTCTAAATTCCTGATATAAATCTAACCTGGTTTACTGTATGTAATCTTTCTTCTATGTTGCTATTAGCTTCCTGGTGATGATCTTATTTAAAGTCTGTGTTGATATTCATCAGGACTATCAGTCTATAGTTTTCTTTCTGTTTCAATTCCCCTTGGTTTAGGGATCAAGACCATGTTTGTATCATTGAAGGAATTTTCCAAGTTCTTTTCTGTTCCTATTTTTGCAAATAGTTTATGTAATATTGTAATTAAATGTTTTTTTAAAATATCTTGATAGAATTCACTTGGAAATTCACCTGGTTGTGGAATTTTGGGGGAGGGGAATTCAGTTTTGTTTTCTGAGGCTGGGTTAAGTTCTCTATTTCTTGTTTTGTACATTGGGGTGCTTCTGATTCAATGGCAAACTTTTATCCACTCAGCTTGTGGATACAACTGACCTAGGCCTAGAAAAACTATATGTTTTTAGGGGAAAACAAAACAAGCATATCTTTGAGAGTAACACATTGAATTCATCGTGTGTTTTTTTTTTAAAGTAAGCTGTATGTAATAGGGATTCATAGTTTTATATATGAACTTTTTTCTGCTCTAATTTGTATAGAAAATGTTCCATCTCTTGGAGAGCTGATATTAGATTCAGAGGGAAAAATTTTCAGAATGTCCTTACTAAAAATTGAGAGAATTTCACAGCTACTCAGTATCTGAGACCTACAGCTAAGAAACCTTTAAAGAGTCAGACTTCATATTAATAATAAAAACCAGTTAGCAAATATGGGGAAAAATGAGTTTTGAAGAGCCCCAAACTAGGCATTAAATTTGAATACGAGGATCAGGCACTCACCTTCCTTTAAAAGGCGTTCATAGATTTCTTTATCTTTTGTCAAGTCAATATCATTGTATTTTTCACCACATTTGGACAAATAACTGTCTATTGAATCATATCGAGATTTGCTAATCCTATAGCTGTTGTTCTTCAGAGGCTAAAATAGAAGATACTTTATTACAAATAATGCCATATAAATAGGACTCTTAAAATATCTTAACTGAAAAAGTTAAGAATAAAACTTAAGGGAAATGAAAAGCTCATTGATGCCAAGAAACATCTCTAAGGGAAGTCATAAAATCTAGAAATTTTAAAGAAAAAATAATAACAGCAGATGATTGCTTTCTAGGATGTTCTGAGTAGAGTGCTTCCCACACCGTAATTCCCAAAGAACTTTTTGTCTTTATGAAAAACAGGGCAGGAAAAAGTCAACTTTGGAAGCAAAGACTTTATATTGGGGGGTCCTGCTAGGTAGCTTAGTGGAATGAGAGCCAGGTTGAGAGACAAGAGGTCTTCGGTTCAAATCTGACCTCAGACACTTGCTTAACTGTGTAATTCTGGGCAAGTCACTTAACCCTAATTGCCTAGCCCTTATCACTCTTCTGCTTTGGAATCAACACTTTGTATTGATTCTAAGATGGAATGGAAGAGTTAAAAAAAAAAAAAGCCCACAAACTATACACTTTAGGAACATAGTTTCACTGGCACAAAAAATTATTACCATCATGCATGTAACACTACTCAATTTGATGGGCATTTAGTTTAAACAGATGTTATAGACTAACAAACATGCCACAGTCTACAATCTTCTTTATGTTAGTATTCAACAATAATTATGGTGAAGACAAGTAGGATCAATATTATATTGCATGCCTTCTCCAAGAATGAGGGAAGAGTGTGAGAGAATTTAGAACTTTAAAATTTGGTAAAAAAAATTAAAAAAAAACTTTTTAAATTAAAAAGTATATTTCGAGTTAAAAATATATAATTGGGATACATTAAATGAAACGAATAAAAAGAGTCAAAAATAATAATGATGAAGGGTTGGAAAGAAATCATGTTTCTTTTAAAGCAAAAAGCATCATACAAGAGAACTGACCCTATGTTATCATAAAAACATCTGGTTTTAAAAAAAAAAAAGCTATGACCATTGGCTGTAAAATACAGAACATAAATACATGTTAAAAACTGATAAGTATCTTAAGTAGGTAGCTAAGACAAGTACAGTTTTTACAAAGTGATCAAGATTAGAAAACCATATCCCTCCCTTTTCCCACCAGAACTTAATTAATTTAGGGTTAATTTGGCTGCTGTTCCTAAGGAAGCAAGCTCTAGCTTCAGACTTGTGACAGTCCAATGTTCCCCTCCCTTTAGGGCAAAATGCCACCTATGAAATCAGAGACCCCAAACATATGTAGGAGGGTCTAACCCATAAAAAGACATCAGACTTGTCATTAGCTACCCAAGATATAAAAAAATTCAAACAAGTTTTGAATATTGCTTGAAACAATATCCCAATTTTACCTGCTTAATTTAAATAGGCTATTAAAAAAAGCATTCACACCTCCAATCCTCTCTCCTCCCGAGTTCTATCATCTACCGAGGCAGATATTACTCCCCAGCGACAATCAATATCTGACACATAGCCTCGGTAGAAAGGAGACGAAGCACTCAAAGCCATCTAAAAACAAACAAAAATTAGCTTCTGTGGATGCTGTTTCAATAGTTGTTCTTGTGTGTCCTAAGAAGCTTCATGCAATCTGCTTTTTTTTTGTCAGCGAGGCTAAAACACAGGATTAGTGCTTATCCACCCCGCTGGAAATGGACTGACTTTTCAACTCATCCTTCCCGCCCTTCTCCTATAGGGAAAAAGACCCAAATTCTTGAAATGGAGATAGATTTGGCATAGTTTATGATTGTACTTTCATTCAAATAAACTCATTTTTTCTTCAAAGGAAATATTTCTTATAATTGAAAATTTCTTATAATTGATGGAATGAAGAGAGCAAGAAGATGTCAGAATGGGCTAAGTTAAAACTCAAAAGTCAGCTGGTGGCAACACCATCCACTGGCTTAGTATCATCGATGCATTTAAACTTTTCTTATCCATAGCCCATTACCTCTGAATATAGCTCTAATGACTGCACATAATTTAGGCAAGGCTAACTCTGACGGAGGCCACGAGCAGACAAAGAACACACTGACAGCTGTTTTGGCCATGCAAAATCTTTTTGATAGATTCAAAGAAATGCATTCTAGGAAAATCTTTTTTTCTACTTACTACAATTGGACAAATAGTAGCCAGCTGATCATAAAGGTATCTGGCTTCTGATATACTGCAAGCCTGGAATGTCACCTGTAAGGAAAGCAAAAAATTACTAACAAAATTCAAAAAATAGAGTAATGAAGGGAAGGAGGGATGAAGGATCAGGGTCATGTTGTAAGGCTAAATGAAAATCATAGAGATGAAACAGAATTTTAAAAGCTGACTTAGAAGACTGGATAGAAAACCAGACGTGCCCGTACCCTAATAAATAACCTGCCATTTCACCTCAGTTGAACCAAGAGTCTGTGAAGTTTTCAGAAATACAATCTGGTTAGGTTGCCCAGGAAAAGTCTCTTCTGCCAACATACTAACTTGAAAATAGTCTGGCTCTCTTTCTAGTGAATTGGCCATGAAAAATTCTATTCTTCAAGGAGTTTGGAAAGGTTTAAATGGTATAGGTTCTGTGAAATTAAAAGGTCATTAGGAAACTAGAACTATTTTATGAAGCAAAGGTAGGTTAAATTTCATTTTTAGACACAAAAATATTTAGTTAAGTTTCATTTTTAGACACAAAAGTATTTAGACCCTCAGCCCCTGACCCCAACCTAATGAAAACCTCTGGCCCTTTGGCAGTGGACAATGCCAAGTTAGTTCATTCAAAGTCAAACTGGTTAATAATAATAACTGATTCCCTGAACTTATTTTGTATCCTACTGGGAATGCCTAAAAACTATTCTGTGAATATCAAGATTTGGAGAGTTGAAATTGATGCCTGCTGCCCTGCCTGCTTCTCCCCCTCTCTAAATTATAAATCCTCCTTGATTGTTGGGGGATTTCAATTCTCAAGACTCCCATGTTACCCAAACTACCTAGAGTCTCATGTTGATAATGTACCACTTTTATATATGTTTTCAGTTATTAAAGGCTTGACATAGCCTAACATATAGACTCCTGGCCCCAAAGCCAGGGAACTTGGGCTCAAATAACGTCTTCAAAGCATCCTCTGGGGGAGGGAAGGCAACACAAATGAATACTGTAGATCCTAGTGGCTAGAAACCCAGGAACCAGGGAAAAACACGGTCTGAAAGATCAGGCTGAAATCCAAGAGGAACCGTCCTCAGAATGGGTTGGAGCACCTCGACAAAAAAGAGAGAGAGTTCTAGGAAGAGCCTGGGATACAGAGGCTAAGGCTGGTCCAGAAAGGGCCATGTGCGCAGGAATACATACTCCCTCCCAAAGCAGGAGACGAAGCTAAAGGATGATACGAAAGGGAACATTCTTTTACAGATCTGATTCTTACTGAGAAGGAAGAGGTGGCTGCGGGGGGGAGAAGGGGAATCTTGGAGATTTTGGAAATGACTATCTTAGATTTTGGGATAGAGATGGAAGGGAGAGCTGGGCGTGATCTGACTTACATGCTCAATTGGGACGGGGTGGTGGTGGTGGTGGTAGGGTGGGAGGGGAGCTTTTAAAATAGGCCTCCTAAATGGAATCTAGAAGTTCTGACCCAAGATTTTATAGAGGAAGTAAGTGACTGGAGATAGGAACTCAAGGATAAAATTCTGACACAAAGAAAAACAATTCTCATTAAGAGAAGAAGGAAGTGTTGTCTAAAAAGACTGAGACATATAAAGAGTATTTTACTGCCCTATTTGAGTGTTAAACACACACACACACACACAACTTTATCTTTTGTTGTAGAGTCGACGTTAAGTATTGGTTCTAAGGCAAAAGAGCAGTAAGAGATGTGACTTGCCCAGGGTCAGACAGCTAGTAAGTGTCTTAGGTGTGATATTGGAAATTTGGGGGTCTTGATATTGAGATCCATGATATAAACTTCCTGTGGACGTTTAGAGGACTTGAAAACTACATTTCCCATGATTCCTCTTGTGTAGTACAGGCAGGCAGAAAGTGTGACTACATAGATAAGAGGTATAAAGTCTCAGAACTTGATTGGGATGCTCTCTTTCCTGCAGAACAAGCCAGGTGGGCAGAGGTAATGGCAGGGCATTTGAATTAGATCTTAGCAGGCACATGGTTCTTTTTAATTATCAATATGGCTGTTAATAAAACCCTAATATCTTTAATAATATCCATCTATATTAATTTTGTTCGTAACACAGCTTGGCCTCTCCTATTAAGATTTTAAAAGCAGACGATGAAGCAAAATTCTTTATAAAAGATGTATATTCCTATAATACAGGAGAATATATGATTGACCAATAAAACTAGTTAGCTAAATTTCTCTCTCTATGTGGATAGAGAAGGGGAGGGGGAGAGGGAGAAAGGGAGAGAGAGAGAGAAAAGAGAGGGAGAGAAAGAGAAGAGGATAGGAGAGGAGAGGAGAGGAGAAGGAGAAGGAGAGGGAGAGGGAGAGGGAGAGGGAGAAAGAGAGAGAGAGAGAAGAGAAGAAAAGAGAAGAGAAGAGAAGAGAAGAGAAGAGAAGAGAAGAGAAGAGAGGATAGATAAAATTTTACAGGAGTGTCAAAAGTGCTATATTTCAGAACAATATGAAGCTGGTAAAGCCAAGGACAATGAAAAGAACTGTTTTTTTCTTAAAAAATTAAAAGGGATAACGGGGAAAAGAAGAGAGAGAGGATTGTTGTTTGAGGCAAATAACCAACTACAGGGAAGGCTGAGCTACCTAACCCTTATTTTACTTGTTTTCTCTGTCAAGGAAAACAACCTTTGAACAGCAAGGAGCAGAAGAGTAAGAGCTAATAGAATTGATCCTCAAAAGGAGGAGTTCAAGTCACCAAGGTCCAGAAGTTCTAAATTCCAGTATGCTAAAACTGGTATATGTGAATGCTGAGCCAACATTTGTTGTCTTTGAGAATGGAAGAGGTACTAAAGACATGGAGAATGAGGAAGCTTCTAGGGATGATTTTTTTTTTTAAAAGGAAGAGGATGGAGTAGATATGCAACCAGGAAGCTTAATTGCTCCCTGTGGAAATTCTAGAACTTATTACTAAAGAGAGAGTGAATATCTAGAAAAGAACACAAGGGCCACAAAGGATGCAGATGTCTCCAGAAGCAAAAGCAAGTTTATGTCAGTCTAACTTTACTTCCTTTTTTTTACAGGATCACTAGATAGTAGGTCTGGGAATATACTGTAGATAGGTTTCTTTGGATTATAGCAAAAGTTTCTGACAAAGCCTCTACTCCTAAGGAAAAGATGGAAAGATATAAATTAGGGGGGAATTCATGGGTTAAGTGGCTAGACTCCAAAGAGTAGCTATTAATGATTTAATGTTAACTTAGGTGACTTATGAAGTACACCAGGGATCTACACTTGGTCCTGAGCTACTAAACTTTTTCTCGATGACTTGGAAAAAGGCATAGATTGCACAAATAGGCAAGTGACGTTACTAATGCAATGGAGAAGATGAGATGCCTAAATTCAAGACAGTCTAGATTAAAAAAGATCTTGGTAGGCTAGATTTGGGGACCAAATTAAGTAAGATAAATTTTAATAAGGATAAATAGAAGTCTTAAACTTGGGCTAAGAAAGTGAATGTCACAACTCTGAGACAGGAAAGACATAACTTGTTGGGTTTGGGGAGGAGGAAGTGTAAGAGGACTACAAACTCAAAAGGAGTTAATAATGCAATTTGGTAGCTAAGAAACCTAATGCAATCTTAGGGTCCATTGTGGGGCACAGCGTCCAGGACAAAGGGATTGACAGTCTTGCTGTACTCTGCCTAAATCTGATGACATCTGGAATACTGTGTACTGTCTGAGTACCATATTTGAAAAAATACAATAACAGTAATTTAGAAAGCACCCAGATCAAGGGAACCAGGATGACATATCATATGAAAACTGCCTGAAAGATTTAAGACATTTCACTTGGATAAAAAAAGATCTGAGTAGATGTGACAATTACTAATTTCAAGAATTTAAAGAACTATCACTTAGAAGAGGGAATATATTTGTTCTAGTTGGCTCCAGAGAGAACAACTAGGAACAATAGAAGGAAGCCTCAAATAAATAAATTTAGGCTTCCCTATTTGGGGGGAAAAAAAGTCCTAACAATTAGAGCTAACCAAGAGATAGTGGGTTCCCCCTTTGTAAAAGTCTTTAAGCAAAGGGTGGATGGTCACTCATCAGGTATGGGTCTTTTTAGACATAGGTCCAAGGCCCCTGAGGTTCCTTCCAAATTGATTCTCTGATTTTAATTTATTTTCATATTAATTGGGAACCACAGTTATTTCTAGATGGAAAGAAAAAGGTACAAGAGAAATTTCAAAATTTAAACTTTAAAAAGATTTATGTATATATGAGGGGGAAGAAGAGAGAGGGAAGTTAGGATCACAATTCCAGATATATATGGCAGGGAGAAAGGATGCAGAGAAGTGGGGAGAAACCTATTCTTGCTACAAAACTCAATATCTCACTACTCAAAATATCTTCTCATGCCTGTTTTCCATATTTAAACTCAGCATTAACCTTAACTGTAATGGTCTCACTGAAATGGGAAGGAGATTCAAAATATGATCTGATTTCTTTCTCTTGTTTAAAACTTGAAATAGATTTTTATATTTTATTTTGGAAGAAAATTTCTTTTCAATACTAGGATTACCTCAAATTACCCTTTGAAAGCAGGATTATAAACTAGATAGTTTATCTGTAATGCCCAAGAGTTAAACAAGTATAATTGATGATAAGAATCAGAGTGAATGGTTCACTCAAGTTTACTATTTTTAGGGGCAGCCAGGGTTCACTTGGTCTAATTTAAAAAAATTAAAAAGACTGCCCACACCAAAGTTGATGATGCTTGAAACTCTTATAATTCCATCTTGGACTTAAGGCTCTGTCAGAATGTTAAAATGCAAATTTCCCCTGGAACAGGCTTCACACTAGGCTTTCCAAGCCAGGTGCACCATAATTAAAATGAAATTTTCTGGATATGTTCATGACAGTAGGTTTTAGGGACAGACTACAAGGTTACTGGATACTGGGGGACAAGAGGAAAGACCATTAATGGAAGAAAAAAAAGGGTGTAAAAAAAAGAACGCCTAGGTACCAAAAACATACTTTCCCAACTATAGTTAGAATTCAGCATAAACTTCTGAATTCAGTACAAAGGCCACAGAACATTCCACTTGGATTAGTATTCTTGACTAATAGGTAAATAAGAAACTGACTTTTGGGGAGATGCTATCACCATCTCAAGGTAAAGAGAAGATACAAGAAAAAAGGTGAAATTAAGTTCAAGCTATCATCAAGTTAGCCTCTCTAAGGTACAGAAAAGGCCCCCTAAATAGAACATTTATGTTACTGATTCATTGGTTTTTCCTCCCTCCAGATGTGGGGATAGGTTACATCCCTTTTCTCCAAAGGACCTCATTTACCAGAATGCTAACTGACGTGATATGTGTGTCTTGCTCCCAAGTCCTTTTCTGTGCTAACCAGCCTGAGCTTTAACTTGAACCCAGTAAGTGTCTCCATCTAAGAAACAAGCTCATAGTACCACATGGCAGAGCGCTTGAGAGGGTAACTGAAAGGTGGCAAAGAACCACTGTTTTAATCAGGGCATCCTTTTCCAGCTGGAATGGTGACTGTTTATTCAAAACAATTAAGGACAGAACAGTTTCCACTATTCTAATGACATCCTTTTCAAACTTTAAATATCAAGGATAACTTAGTTTGCATTTTAATTAGGCTAGATTACTTAAAAGCTTTGATTCAAGAACTAAAATTATTACCGTTAAACTAGTTTTTAGGGTATTAAAATTTAGTTTGTTATTTACTTAACCAAAACACCAATATACTTAATTCCTATTTTAGATGTCTGTAGAAACAGGTGAATTAAACCTGAGATAAGTAAATTGTTTGAATTCAAAGTGTTGACCCCGGTGGTAGGTGTTAACAGGCTGTAGGCCAGACAATAGGCCTCACCTGCAGGTTGATGAAGTTTAACGCAATCTTACTGCTTCGTTTGATGATATAAACAGTAAAATCGTTTATTTGTTAACTCAGGAAGGGTAGGGGACCAGAGAGGAAGGTGACCCTAAACTTTTCCCTCTAAGCTCCTCCTAAAATCTACGGACTCCTCAAAGAATCCTCTTCTGGATCCTGAAGCTCCCTAATTTACTCTGACTTTTAGACCCCCTAATCTAACTTCCTGATCTAATCTAGTCCTCAAATTATTAATTTGAAAAACCAGTCCATCAGTAGCAGAGAGGGTGCACTGGGGAGTTCACCCACTTGGCTTGAGCCAAGGTGGCTCCGGCCTAAATCTCAGACAGGTCACTGGGCTCTGCTAGGGTTCTTCTTAGTCGGCACTGGATCTCAGAATCTCAATTTAGGACTGTAGTGAAGAAAGATGGACAGGAGATATCTCACTCGATGACTCGATGGCTGGGTGGCAGAATCACAGAAAACAGCAACCAAATGGCTTCCAAGGAAAGTCAGTTAGCCTCGCTCTTGGATTGACCAATGGCAGGAAGTGTTCTCTCCTGCCTCCTTGAAGAGACAGGAGCACTCCCCGTAACTGCTTCTGCGAGTTTCCTTTTATACGGTCCTCAGACCCTAGAATCTTCTCCGTTTAGTTCCGTGTGTGTGCCTGCCCTCTTCTGCAAAGGCCTGCACCAGACTTTTGCAGAAGCTTTCACCTGTCTCACTCTTACACTGTCCATGAAATATATTTTATTCTTTAATATCAATCCAAATTTTACTACTGTCCTACTCATCCCCAATGGGATCTTACCCAGCACAAAATTTTAACATGTGGTATTACTTTTTTTTTAAAAATGATAGTGAGAAAAGAGAAAGAGAATAGAAAGTTCTTAGATAAAAAAGGTAGAAATGAAAATTTCTCAAAGAATTTGGGTAGCAAAGGCACTTGGATAATTATGACCCTTTATTCCTAGCCAGAACTAATCAGGAGTAATTAATTATAATGATCGAATAAGTGAGGCCAAAACAGATTCCTAAGCTCCCATTCGATCCCGCTGCCCACCAATCTTTAGTTATACTGCCCCAAATTCACTGGATAACTCTCAAACCATCATTTACTATCAGGTCTAGGAAAGAGACCTAAGGGTGTATATGATGATGAAGGTGAAAATTCTAGTTATGCTTCTTTCCCAGTGATTAAGCAAATGTTAGGTCACTAATTCTACTGTTTCTAGTTAAGTCAATATTATTTATAGGCTTTTAAAAATATTTCATAGAGTACTACTTTGCACTTCTGTCTATTCATATTCTTAAATAATCGCTTGATATCCAATTAAGCTAGTTACGTTGAAACTCTACTTAGAATAATATAAAGATTTCCCTGTTTCCCCTCAAGCTCTATTTTTATAAAGGATCTACAGAACATGCTAGTGAATCTTTTTCCTTATTACTACATTTCTGTCTCCAGAGGTTAAATGGCAGTTTAAAGAAATTATCTAGATGGCTCTAATAATAATCTCAATAGAAAACAAAAAGAAAATGACCCTTGGCCTCACACACATACAAATTTTCTAACCTCCAGCCTTAACTCTTTGAGTTTCTTTAATAAAAGTTAAATGACAGGGGGCAGCTGGGTAGCTCAGTGGAGTGAGAGTAAGGCCTAGAGACAGGAGGTCCTAGGTTCAAACCCAGCCTCAGCCACTTCCCAGCTGTGTGACCCTGGGCAAGTCACTTGACCCCCATTGCCCACCCTTACCACTTCCACCTATGAGAAAATACACCGAAGTACAAGGGTTTAAAAAAAAAAGTTAAATGACAACAAAATGGACACAAATAAAACTTACACATATATGTACACAGAAAGGAGGCAGATATGGAGAAGTGAACAAATCCATGAAAGCAAAAATCCTAGCTAAATGCTGATACTAAAATCTTGCTGATAGACACAATTGTTATTTTTAAAAATAATGGTATAGGGGCAGCTGGGTAGCTCAGTGGATTGAGAGCCAGGCCTAGAGATGGGAGGTCCTAGGTTCAAATCCGGCTTCAGACACTTCCCAGCTGTGTGACCCTGGGCAAGTCACTTGACCCCCATTGCCTACCCTTACCACTCTTCCACCAAGGAACTAATACACAGAAGTTAAGGGTTTAAAAAATATATTAAAAACAAAACAAAAAAAAAAAAAAATAATGGTATAAAATATTTTTAAGGCTGGAAAAAAAAGGTAGTAACATGAAAGGAAGGGAAATAGGCCACATGGATCCCCCCTTAAAACAGTAAGGAATAAAAATAAAGAAAAAGCATCTGAAGGCTATAAAAAGGGAAAGTAGATATTAATCGATGAATAACTCCTTAGACATAACCATAACACAAAATTCTGCAAAAAGATTACAACCAGAAGAGCAAAAGAGCTGGTATAATAAAGTACTTGGCACATTCAGTATTTCTCTACACGTATTTCATTAATCAAGTAATCATTTTATGGCTTAAAAATTTTTTCTCTTCTTAGATAAACCTGCATATGCTGGACAGTGGTTATAGGCTGACACTTGTTGATACATGCCAAATGCCAACACTGGAATAGAACACTTGGGAATATAAGCAATTTTGTTTTATTCAGCATTTTGATTCTTAAGTGTTCATTATAAAAAATAAGTTGAGGGAGAGTAGCATATTTCCTTTTCCTCTACCCAAAAATAAGTGGATGCCTTACTGCAGTGCTGAACTGTAGGGACCACCAATCCAGGACATGCTAAAGCATCACTAAGCATGGCTGATGCTTTTAAATGAAAATCAAGGAGCTTTGTGCTATTTGCTCCAAAACTTAATTTTGTGAAAACATATAACATTTTAGAAAACAGGTTATTTTTCTGGAAAGAAAATCTAGCATTAAAAAGCCATTCCATAATTTGGCACCCACTGCTTATTAAAGACTACAGGGCAAGCGGTTTTTCTTCAAATACTCAGAACTAGTCAAGAATTCCAATGTGGGCAAGACATCTTTTGGGTAATTCAAAAGTATCCACCATCATGTGCCAGGATCCTAGGATAAATTTTAAATCAGGGGATTCTTAACCTGGGGTCTGGGAGCCTTTTCCACCCAATATTTTGATAACTATTTCAATATACGATAATTATAAAAATGAAAACCTTAGTTCTATTTTTAGCTACTAAAGCTTATTAAAACTATACTAAGACTTTTAAAAGATACCGTGCAATTGGTATCCTTTATAATTTTATATATTTTATTTTATGCATTTAAAAACATTATTCTAAGAAAGGGTCTGTAGGCTTCACTAGACTGCCAGAGAGGTCTAAGACACAAAAAAAGACTAAGAATCCCTACATTACATCAATCTGAGTAAGGACTTAATTCCCCTTAAGCCTTACTAAGAAGTAGCAAATATTTCACTTTTGAGATGTGACTACAGGTCCTCTACTTTTATTTTATTTTCTCATACAGTCTACAAATGAACTATGCCTAATAAATATTTTTTAAAGGGGATATTTGTGGACGGGGAGAGGAAACAGAGAAACAATTACTTGTAAGCCCATGTTAAAGTTTAAGCTGAATGGAAAATTGTCCCCTGGTAAATGGCAAACGTTTCTCCACTATAATTAGTGCAGGCTTATTTGCATTTGCTTTGGACTTCTATTCTCCCGTTGGAAGGCCAAATTCTGTGGTCACTGGCCAAAGGCCTTAGAATAGTTAATGGTAAACAGAGAAACAGCAATGAGATCGCTGTCAATATCATGGAATTAATTTTAAAACCAATAAGCTCAAGGGCTTAACTGTTCTCTAAGGCTTTCGAAGCAAGATACAAAAATTTAACTATGTGATTAAAATTCCAATTCTTCTACCCTAAAAAGGTCCTATTTTCTGAAGCGAGCACTTACTTATAAGGTAACATTCACCAAAGTTTTGTGTTTGGAAGCCTCACGAATAATTTGCCTACCTCAGCCTTTAAATCCAGTATGATATTCAAACTGTCCTTTACACACCCTTGCAACCTCTGACTCATCTCATTAAATATTGGGCAGAGGGGAAAATCTTGAGAGTGAAGTCAATTCTTCTACATTTTTTAGATTAAAATTGTTTTAAATACAAAACCAAGTCACATTCAAGGGCATAAGTATAGTTATGTTGTCAGGAGGCTCTGTAGCAGCTCTTGGCAGGGATCAGATAGACAGCATGGATTAGAACTGTAGTATTCTTTCTTTAACTGGAAGAGAAAGAGGGAGAGTGTGCAGTATTACCCTATTTCCAGACAGACATTTCTACCCAGCTGAAATGATTGGAACTGGACAAAAATAGTCTGTGGGATGATTCCTTAATCACCCGACCAATTTCATTCAACTTCCAATATAGGACCAAAAGAAAAAAAAGAAATGGGATTGATCCCATGAGTGACTGCTGCACATATACCCTGCACCAATGAGGAGAGCTTGTAGAAAAAAAAAAAAAAAGGTCATTTTTCAAAGTAAGTTTTTTAGAACATTGCTCCCCCCCCTCCCCACCAGAAAGAAAATGCATATCAGATAGTATATTGCGTTTACTCATGATTTTAAGGAATGTATGAATAAAGAAAGGACTAAGAAAGACTATTCTGGGATCATAGATTTAACATTTAGAGCTAGAAGGACTTTGGAGCTCTTGTAGTTCAATTTTACAAAAAGAAAACTGAGTCCTGAGAGGTTAAGAGTCTTATTAATAACCAAGATCTTAAAGGTAGTAGGAGAGAGAACTAGATTTTGAACCCATGACCTCCAATTCCAAATCCAAAGTTCTTTTCACTATGAAACTAATTTCTAATCCCATAGCAAACAAAAGGCAAAGTTTAAGAATCTAGGAAAGAAAAAAATATATAGCCAAAGGAAAGGTATAGAATACTTGTTATTTTAGTTAAGAAACAACTAAAACTATGGCTAGCTTCAATTTTTATAAAAATATCAAACAAAAAAATTACTTGTAATGACAAAAATAAAATTAGAAATCTTTTTATGGAAAGGCACACTAGTTTTTCAGGTTCAGCCCCCAATAAAAAATAAGCTTTTTAGAAGAAAACAAGATGAAGTGTTTAGTAAGAAAGTAGAACTTCAGTAAATTGGAACAGATCAGGATAAGCATGTGTAGCGCATATCAGACATTTCTATAACAATACCTGAAGGCAGCAATTGCCCATTCCAAATCCCATAGCATCCATATAAATATGATTTGGTTGAGCTGCTTGAGTGGCTTCATCATCCTGAGGAAATGTTTCTATAAATGGAAATGGAGTATTCTTGTCCTTAAAGACTGCATTGAAAAAAGGAAGATAATTGGGAATCAAGAGTTAAGAAAAATAAGTATGAAAATATGGAAAAGATTATTTCCTTAAATCATTCTCATCTCTCTCTGGCTCCCCTCCCAACACATACACACACTTATCACTTACTTGGTACATTGATAACAACTTTTTCTCCTCTCCTATGTCGGATATTCCTTGTTAAGGTACTAAAATGGAAAAAAAAAAAAAAAAAAAACATGCCATCAGGCAAAATCACAATAAAGGTAAAACTATCAGGCCCAGTTTTAAATCACCAGTCCTCGAGTTGGGCCAGAAGCAAAGAAAGTATAGGTCCTCCCTTCAGCATCAGGGACCTGTGTGTACGGAACACTGACCACACCATCAGATTAAGTCAATAAGTTGTTGATTAGGTTTGCTAAACCACCAAGATTCCACACTGGGGAATTCCTATCTTCCTAGAATGCTTCTGGCAGACTAGGATTTAGTCACAAAGGCATATTTGAACAGTAAGCAATATGTATTAAATAACACTTGTTCCCTTGGCCTAAAAAAAATCGAAAATTTGACCACAGAATACAACACAAATTTGTTCGTTTGTCATTCCCCCATCTATCTCCCATTTGTGCTTTTGGCTAAGTTAATGGTTGAATGGAAAGACATTTTCGAGTTCCTACAGGAAAGTGAAGAGAACAAACATCAGAGAAACAGAGAGAAAGAAGCATGATTCCTAGGTGGTCATGATGAGGGTTTAAAGGAGTAAATTGGAATTGCTATTCCAATATAGTTGAATGGTGTTGAACTGGCTTCTTGTTTTAGGAAGTAAAGAGATTAAACTGGGCAATGTTCAGAGGTCAGTTTGGACTGGAAAGGAGAGGACTTGGGATGGGATGGCTGTCTTCAAATATTTAAAAGGCTATCCTACAGAAGAAGGATTAGGCTTGTTCTGTTTGGCACGAGGAGGAGCAACTGGAAGATTTTGTGGAGAAGCAAACTTGGGCTGGTTCATGGCAGGAAGATTTTTTTTTTTTTTTAAACAATCCAAGAGGTCCCAGAAGTGGTTCCCTTCACTGGACATTTTAAAGGTGTCCATCTGTCAGGGGTACTAATTAGGGATGGTATTAGGTATTTGACTACACTGGATTTGAGATCCCTTCCAACACAGATCTAGAAAAGGACATGGATGAGAGCAAACAGCATCAAAAATAATTATATGAGGGAATCTTTTTATTTGCCTTATCTTCTCATGAAGATAAAAGTTCAAAACATCGGTCAACATGGGTTCCTTTAAAAAAAACAACTGATTGGGGGCAGCTGGGTAGCTCTCAGGCCTAGAGACGGGAGGTCCTAGGTTCAAATCCGGCCTCAGCCACTTCCCAGCTGTGTGACCCTGGGCAAGTCACTTGACCCCCCATTGCCCACCCTTACCAATCTTCCACCTATGAGACAATACACAGAAGTTAAGAGTTTAAAAAAAAAAAACAAAAAACAACTGATTGATCACATGGGTTGATGGGGACATGATTGGGAATGTAGACTCTAAACGATCACCCTAGTGCAAACATTAATAATATGGAAACAGGTCCTGATCAATGACACATGTAAAACCCAGTGGAATTGTGTGTTGGCTATGGGAGGGGGGGAAGAGGGGAGAGAAAGAACATGAATCATGGAACCATGGAAAAATTTTCTTAATTAATAATAATTAAAAAAAAACCATGGGCTCCTTTATCAGATGAAGATATAGCTGGCTGGCTGGCTATGGTGGCCCCTGTTTTCATTTTAGTCAATAATGAACACTTTAGTGTTTCAAGAATTCTTGGAGGATGGGAATTCTCAAGATAAGCAAGGTTGGGGGCAGCAAGGTGGTTCAGTGGATACAGTACCAAGCCTGGAGACAGGAGGTCTTGGGTTCAAATCTAGCCTCAGATACTGCTTTACTGTGTGACCCTGGGCAAGTCATTTAACCCCCATTGCCTAGCCCTTACTATTCTTCTGGCTTGGAACTAAAACTTAGTATCGATTCTAAGATAGAAGAAATGGGTTACAGTGGAATTGTGCAGTGGCTAAAGGGGTTTAGGGGGGCTTGGGGGAGAGGGAAAGAACATGAAACTATGGGAAAATATTGAAAATAAAAAATAATAAATCCTTGCACAAACATAAAAAAAAAAGAAGAAATGGGTTAAAAAAAAAAAAGATGAGAAAGGTATCAGGAATCCTAAGCCTGACACTCACTGTTCGCTCTCATTCCCATTCTTTTCAATAGCAATACTGAAATTTCATGGTTCTGTTCCTGCCTCTCTCAGGAGGTCTAACCAGAAGGCTAGGAGCCTTAGTCACAGAATCCACAAGCAAAAAGAAATCGCTGTTGGAAAAGATCAGGTTCCCGGAGAGGAAATAACCTTCCTCCTCTTGCAAAGTTTCTGACAATGATTATTCCAATTTACTGTATTGTACACATTGCCTGGCTCTGGAATTTAGTTACACATTGAGGAAATAAAATAAGAGACGGACTCCTTTCATGAAGGCTTAGCATCAAGCCTCAGAAATAGAAAAGGAGCCAGCAAAACACAACCAAGTGTTAAAGGAGTATCTGAGTACAGAATGGAGTCAGCAACCTTCCTATTCAAGGGCATCCGCCCCATGGACACGGGTGGAGGTTTTCTCCAACCTGGTGCTATTCATTGGGCGCTGCCGCAGAAAGCTACGAAACTGTGCTCTAAGACTAGAGAGCAAACGGGAGTGCTACAGAATGTTCACCCACGCCGATGATAACTGTTTGGGACACGGCGTCGCCAGATGGAACTCTGCAGTCAGGAAGATCCGAGTTCAAATCCTGGTTAAAACACTTAATGTTTGTAGCACCCTGAGAAAAGTGCCTAATTTTTCTTGTCTTCCATTTCCTCCTCTGTAAAACAAGCAGCTACCTCACAGGACCAAATAAAAGCTACTCTATGTAAAATGCCTTACAAATCTTAAAGCAAGTTGGAACTATTATTAATATTAATCTCATACTTAGGACTCCATTTCAAGTATCCATTTCCTCATTTATCAGAAGAGGATCCTCAATTATCCTGTGATGCCAGCTCTCTATTGTAACCTGTACCAATGCAGGAAGTTAAGGGATAGAGTTAATTTCAGGGATTAGCTTTAAGAGGAAAAGAAGGGAATTTGAATGCAAGCCCTGGAAGGGGATTCTAAGAAGGAGAGAGGGATTGTGGGAGTTGTACTGGCAATTAACTGCCCGGATCTCCACTAAACTGGAAGGAGGTGTTTTTTTTTTTTTTTTTTTTTGTTTTTTTTTTTTTGCTGTTTGTTTTTTTTTAATATATATATATATATATATATATATATATATATATATATATATATATATATATATATATATATATAT